>NW_019416614.1:126977-128018 GCF_000390285.2 Anoplophora glabripennis | reverse complement strand
ATATTGTCAACTATAAGCATTTTAGAGAGAGGGAAGAGTAATATTCAAAATTTAATCATCCTGTAAATGTAGAAACTTTGAAAGATAAATATTTATGGACATATGGCATTATTTTATTTGGACACATTTTTCTTTAGTAGATTTTTTTTACTCTCAGTACAAATACTTATTCATTTCATAGAACAAAATTTAGAAATATAATTCGAATCAATGACATGTCGGTATTGCACAATAGATTTAAAAGCAACGAAAAGTGTCCAGTTGCAAACTGAATGCATACCGAACTGACCCTTGCACTATGTCCATCTCGCTCTCTCTCTCTCTATAAACTGGCGAACGGATTCATACACTGTTCCCGATTCTTCTACCGGTGGTTTAATTCTAATGCTCTCAGCATTTTGTAAAGAATATTTAAACCCCGGAAACTCGGTGAATCGGGGCAGTCCTGGGCCAGTCCGGGGGCAGTCAGGAGCCACCTTGAGAGCCAGTCAGGAGCCTCTACTTGACAAGCAAACAGCCCTTGGAGTGTAAGTATTTGATTTTATAATAAACCGAAAAAACTGATTGATTTGTGTGTTTTTCCCTCTCCGCAGCCAAGCGAGTAGCCCGAAGCAATAATCTTTTTTTTTTAACAATTAATTTTAGTATTTTAAACGGCAGACGTGACGGTTCACTCTTATTTTTCATATTTTTCATTACCCTATATAGAATCTATAACTTGGAAATTAAAAAACATTTTTTCAGATATGAATGACATTCGACTAGCTTTTACGAATAAATTAATTATTAAAAATATTTTTTCTAGTCTTAAAGATGAAGTTCCTTTATTATATAAATCTAATGTTGTATATAGTATTCCATGTAAAGATTGTCAAAAAGTTTATATTGGGCAGACTGGTAGGAGGCTTAAAGATAGAATTGTTTCTCATAAAAGTGACATTAGACTCAATAAGAATTCTTGTATGTTGTCAAACCATACAAATAGTTGTAAACATGATATTGATTTTAACGAAGTAAGTATAAAATTTACAGAAAATAATT
>NW_019416614.1:74647-126406 GCF_000390285.2 Anoplophora glabripennis | reverse complement strand
AAAATCGACTAATAAGTCTCAATGCTGAACATGAATTTCCACCGAGGTCATGTGATATTACGCCGTGTGATTTCTTTTTGTGGCCTTACCTTAAAAACACTATTTTTGAACTGCCTATTCCTGATTTAAACCATCTGCAGGCTCGACTTATAGACAAGATTCGTGAAATTAACAATACCCCGAGCATCTTAGAAAATGTCTTTAATTCTTTGAGGAACAGGTGTGAAAAGTGCTTGGAACAAGGAGGGGGACACTTTCAGCAGCTGCTTTAATTTATTGTTATAACAAGGGGGGAGGAGGTTTGTTATTGTCATCACGATTATTCTTTAAAGTAAAGTTATATAGTCATTAACGTTATTGAAACTGCCAACTGCTATACAGCTCGTTGAGAAATGAGGTTAAGTTGGTCGCTATAAGCTACTCCCTACGTCCAATGTGTCAGAGCCAACTTCGACCACGTTTTTTATTTGAACCCTCGTTATATACGCACGCGCCTGAGCTCAAGCGACGCTGTTCCTAAGTTTAATATTGAGTACGCTATTTTGCATTTTGTTTGATGATTATTATTATTAATACTCTTACCCTAATCTCTAAAGTTTACGTTTACTAGATTTATTTTGCTTATTTTATTCTTGTAACTCCACTGCGCTCGAATGTTTCCGGCTTGCGTGCGCTTCGCCGGCTGGCTGGAGCCGCAGCAAGGGAGATCTGGCAGTCTACTCTGAACTGCGGAGATGTGCAGACGTTGCCTTAAGCTGATCGCTATTTTTATTACTTTTGCTTATATAATGTAAAGTCTTTAGTGGAATTCAAATAAAGTGTTCTAGTATTTCGTGCAATTATAATCATAGTATTAAAATAATTAAACATAACATTAATTGTAAATATTAATTTTAAGAAATTGTACATTACATTTTATTTACCGACAACTAGATTGAGTATTGTCTACCACTCATCCTTGTAAATATCCTACTTGCTTATATTTTTATTTTCTGTTTTTCAAACTTACAACACTTCACCACACGACGGATCTTCTGACCAAGACAACATAGTATTGGATCCAGGGCATCTCTCTATCAACATCTTTGGGAGGAGGTTGTCATGGAGTCTGTCACCCGATAACCAACTGGCCATCTCCATCAGACAGACGACCATAAAGTCAACACCCCCATTAGATTCCGGACAAATCAACGTAAGACCCATCCAATCTTAACCAAACCTTGTAAGAATCAAGTGTATAATCAAGTAGTGATATTGAACCCAAAAGTTAATCTGTTGTGTCATATATTGTCGGACATTTTAATTTATATTTTGATTGTAAGTTGATAAAAATTGCTACTTTTTTTATTGTTTGTAAAATTTAACCACTCATTAACATTCCATTGTATTAAATTGATTTTAAGAATATTTCGTTTAAATTTTGTCCTCATAATTTAAGATATATCTACACATTCATAACTTTGTACTACACCCCACGACCTTGTGATCTCACTGCACCCTACTGTAGCTTAGCTGGTTGCATCTTTAAAGTGTACTTGGGGTTTTGTACCAATTATCCCCAAGAGTTATTAGTCCATGGTGACAAAATAATAAATAACGTTACAACCTCTTTCTCTCTCT
Source organism: Anoplophora glabripennis (assembly GCF_000390285.2). Taxonomy (NCBI): domain Eukaryota; kingdom Metazoa; phylum Arthropoda; class Insecta; order Coleoptera; family Cerambycidae; genus Anoplophora; species Anoplophora glabripennis. The sequence goes on along the minus strand of NW_019416614.1, from coordinate 124,786 downwards.
ATCTGTCTCCTTTAGCTACCAGTCTAGTATTCTTTTCGAACTTATACGTATACCATGAGTGAGACAACAGACGAATAATCCAACAATTTTCTTATCAATGAATCACAGACATGAGACATGGTGCCAGTATTCGCGAATATGTAGGAATTCTAGATCTATGAATCTAAAATTTAGCTGATGATATTGTGAGAAACAACTACTTTGCGACGTATAACCCCTACCAGCATGGAATTTGCTGATACGTAATTCAAAGCTAAAAGATCTTTTCACTTCTTACTTTTATTAAAGGGAAATAAGATCTCATTCGTGCTTACAGAATTTTATTTGTTGCAAGTTACAATAGTTGGCTGGTTGCTACACTAATTTGTGATATTGAGTATAGTTCAGTAATTATCATATTATTACAATATTAAATGACAAATAATATTATTTGTAATGTACTAAATAAAATGTTTTTAAAATAGTTTTATATAAATTTTCGTTCCTAACGTTATTATTAGTTAAAATGATAAGTAAATTATTATCAATCCAAATTATATAAATTGATTGAATTATAAATTATTACAACCATTGTGAAAAAAATAGCTTCGTGCATAAATTGTTTTTTCCTAGGAAATAATTTTTTCTCTTATTTTGTATAGGTACGTGCAAAAGTGGCTACCATGTTCTACATAAAATAGGTAATTATTTTGAATGACATATTTCCATATTCCATAATTATGGCTTTAGTTCCTTGTTACAGTGCAGAAAAATGCAATCAAGGTATATACTGCTTGGTAGCTCTAAAATTAAAACAACAGTGTATTTTAAATTTGTAAGTAACGACTATTTCTAAATATTGATTCGCAGAGAATGACAATTTGATATTCTCTTACTTTGATATTAAGAATTTTTTGAAATATTGAAGAATTTTCGGGAGTGCAGTTTATTACCAATAGGTGTTGCAAAATATTAACTTTAAACTATTACTTTGAGATTATATATCTAAGTTAATAATAACAACTCCATCGAAATTATGCCACAAGAACATAATGTCAATATATATTTTTAATATACAGGCTGTTACAAATTCACTTCTCACTACAGGGATCTCAAAAACGGTAAGAGATACGAACCAGCTTAAATGGGGGCAAAGTTGCATGATCAGGGGACCAACATTATGCCTCTAAAAAATCAAAGCTAACATGATTAGTTTTCGAAATATCTGAAAAAAAAACAAAATTTTGGAAATCCCATTTTGTGTCATTTCAACCTTGTCTGAGGTGATATTGAAAAAAGAAGCAACTCTTTCTCATGGCAACTTTTTGTCCTCTATCGAATGGCATAATCAATTTTTATATGAAACGTTTTTATTTCCAGGACTTTCATTCACTTCACTTTTTTAAATACGACTCAGAAAATGTTATTACATTTTTGCAAGCATCCATGACCCCCAATACTGTATTGCCTCAGCCCGAACCAGATTCAGACGTTTTGTCCAGAAAAATTAATCTTCATTTTATTCGTTTCAAATTTGCAGAATGCAGAAATATAATGGAGATATAAGATAAAAAGTGTTGGCTCACCTTTGTTATAATCTCGTTGTTGACTTTTATGCTACCAAAAGTTTTTATAGTAAGTGCATGTTGGGTATTTATCATGACTATTTGTAAAAGCTTTCGATTTTTGATGCTCCAGTTGTACCATGGCAGATTATTTAAAGTTAAATGTAACATTTCCCACTGAAAGAGATAATTTTTGTCATATTAAAATAAATTTGAATATTCATTACCAATTTTACATTTACACTTTTTTACATAAATAAAGTTTGCAACTACTGACATTGTTAATATTTTAAAATCACAGTTATATAATATAAAGGGCTGTGTTATCTATACGTATGTTAATCATAACCAATACTACGACCACACTACACGCCACCAGCATTATGTCTGAGTTTATTATGCTCGCTGTGCAGGTTGTTTCACGCCAAACTGTACAAAATTTTTATTAATCTTTTGTGATTCTCCCGAAAAAAACATCTTGCATAGTTTTTTCTATTTCGTATAGTATACTGAAAGTAAATAAACAGGTTTCTTTGTCACATTTTATCCTTATGGCAAGAGATATAGGTACTCATTTGAATTAAAATTCCATCTTGGTAAATTTACCACCCTAGAGCACCACCCACCATCGAATTTATTTGTTCCATTTTGAACCATACGAAAGTTCTTATTTTCCTCAACAACTAATATCGCTCTCTCTTACAGTTCAAAAGGCATAAAACGATGTGTATAAAGACAGTCGGCCTGTTAAATCTGTTACCTACTAATTTTATTAGCGTTGCCGTGGAAAACGAGATAGTCTCAATGTTTATATTCGTTACTCAACATAAATCATTTGTCCTTATCAACTGTACCCAAATATCAATTTTCATTGAATATGGACACAAGCATTGAAGGTGTCCTGTACAGATTTAATCTGCTACAGTATAATTTCTCTAAACATACCGTCATATATATTTTAAAATATATCTACCACATATACAGGATGTTTTTGAATGGAGTGGCATAAATGATACCAGTGAATCAGTAAAATTTGGCATAATTCTTGTTAATTTACACCCAAAAAGTATTTAGCTGATAACAGTGACAACTTACAGAAGAGTTAATTGTGACAACTGGCATGACAGCAGCACACTTAGTTTTTCTTTGATTGATTGCAATCATATACGGTATGAGGTGAATGGTAATTTATTTTTTTATTAATAAACGAAAAGTTTTAAAGGAAAATTGCTAGAGAGGTAAAAGTTTCTAAAAGAACCAGTTTATCTAATGCGTATTTTTGGATATCGAGTTTTTATACGAAATATAAAAGTTATGGCAAAAAATGGCTTGAGGGGTGGTTATTTAATTACAGCCAATTTTCATATTTTTTTTTTTGGAAACTTTGATGGCCCATATCTCTTCAGGGCTGAACATTTTACCGAGGCGATTTTTTGCAGATCGTGTTCTTTTGAAATGTAGATTCACTGGTATCATTTATGCTACTCCATTCAAAAACACCCTGTATATAGGATTTTCAAAAAGTTTAGAACCCCCCCTCTATCTCAGAAAATATTGCTCAGACAAATAAATGATTAGAACGTAAAGTTGCAGGGTTTCGAGTGAGCAATCCAACGGTGACCTTGACCATGACCTTGAAAGTCATTTAGAGGTCAAGTTGAAAATTTTGAAATGGAACCGTATACTTTTGACCCCGGAAATGGAAACAATAGAAATTTTTTCTTTCGGATATGACATTGACTATGATCTTCAGTCATTTAGAGGTCAAGTTGAAAATTTTAAATGGAACCGTCTACTTTTGATCCCGAAAATGATAAAAGCAAGAAAAATAGGGCAATTCATTAAAAATCGATTTGATATGTAAACGACCTTGAAGGTCATGGTTAAGGTCATATCTGATAGTAAAAATTTCCATTTTTTCCATTTCCAGGCTAAAAAATATACGGTTCCATTTAAAATTTCCAACTTGACCTCTAAATGACCGTCAAGGTCAAGGTCAAGGCCACCGTTGGATTGCTCACTCAAAACCCTGCAATTTTTGTCCTAATCATTTTTTTGTTTGAGCAGTATTTTCTGAAATAGAGGGGGGTTCCAAACTTTTTGAAAACCCTGTATATACGTCGGCCATCCGCCATAAAATCTGAATGATTTTTTTTTTATGTAGGATGCACCGGTTTTGTTGTGTATTTTTAATTTCTATTGATACATTATCTAGTAGGTTGCTGTCAATATTTCAAAAAAAAATACAACCATCAAATTTCGAAGGCATCTTTAAAACTCTTCGAAATAATAAAAATAAATAAAAAATAAAAATTTAAACACTGTATCTCAGAAACGAAGCATATTTCGACCTACGTTTATATGAATTACCCTAAAATATTTCGCACTTATTTACAAACACCCTGTATACTTATCGAATATTGTTGGCATGACTCTCTGTGTGGTCTTAGAGTTACATCGAAACATTACAGTACAGTAATAAAATGAACTTACTTCATTTTCATATTGTTGTCCAAAATAACAGTACTCCCACAATAACACGTTTGTGATGAGAAATAGTACGAGTACCTGGACATCGGTTAGGGGTTCAATCCTCTGAAATATGGTTTTCAGATAGTAGATATACATTTAAGCAAAATTTTTAAATTCTCGATAATGCGAGATGAAAACTAAACAAAGTTTTGCGGATTGAAAATTTTAAGCGCTACCAAATGGCGTGCACTGTAAAAAAATCGGTCTGTGAAATTAACAAAGGTACGTAGTGAATCTATTCAGTGAAATTATTAAGTACATTTTCACTCAATATTGCATTTCAAAATACAAAAATATTTATTGTGCAGATAACTGATGATTAGCCTACCCCTCAGTCAATTAACAAGTCTACATATTAAAAGCAATATAATTATAAAGAACTATTAAAACAATGCAAAAAATAATAATATAACATAAATAAATATACATACACAACACCCATACATGCATATATAAATACACATACAAGTACATAGTATCCTCAGAGATACACTCATACACATACGCATATTATATTACACAGGTCAACATTTGATCTAAGAATAATCACCGCACCTGACCAGGGTACTGATAGGTTTTTTGGATCTCTGATTCCGAATCCGAGGTTGGCAAAGCTCCATCACGTCAGGTTCAAGGTCATTTGAAGGTCAAATGGCCAAAATTGGTCTAAAAAATCTGAAAAAATTCATACGTATGTTTTTGGGGTAGCCGAGTTCAAAGCCGCTTCTATTTTTACCATTCAAAGACATCTAAAGGTCGTATCAAGGTCATTTGGAGGTCAAATCGAGAAATATGGTCTAAGAAATCTGAGAAAACTTATACGTATGTTTTTGGAGTAGCTGAGTTAAAATCCGCTGTCAGTTTCACCCCTGAAGGACATCCGAAGGTCATATCAAGGTCATTTGAAGGTCTAATCGAGAAAATCGGTCTAAAAAATCTGAAAAAATTTATACGTATATTTTTGGGCTAGTTGAGTTCAAAGCCGCTGTTATTTTCACCATTTAAGTCCTTCTAAAGGTCGTATCAAGGTCATGTCGAGGTCATTTGTAGGTCAAATCGAGAAAATCGGTCTAAAAAATCTGAAAAAATGTATACGTATGTATACGACTCCTGACCGAATGAGGCGAAAATATAAAGGAGGCTAGCCAGTTAAGGCAAGAACATAAGCGCGTCCAGACAATTAAGTCAAGATGACTGAATGTCCCGGCCAGTTAAGGCAAGAACAGTAACGTGTCCAGCCATTAAGGTGAGACTTTCACCCCATTTACACCTTACTGGTTTTAAAATTGTTTTCAATAAATGAATCTCCTTGTTTAGCATACAAATTAATCGCCAGCTTTGAATCGTTTACGTTTAGTTTCAAACGATATTCTAATTGATTTTCTTTTATGTTCTACGTTTGTATATCTTTTTAAACACCAGCAATAGTCGGCCAGCATATTCTTTTCCCAAACACCCTGATATCTTTTCTCAAAGTCACTCAGGTTGATGCATTCTTTCACCTTGTTCGTCACTGAATGCCCCTAGATTTTCTGGAAAGAAGTCAAGATGAGAATCAAGAAAGTGGAGTTTAAGGTTCATTAAACATCTTAATTTTTGGAAATTGTTTATCATTGTTGCAACAATATTTTTGTAGTCGGAGTCTTTATTATTGCCTAAAAACTTGTTCGTGACTAAATTTATTCAGATTTTTTATACCGATTTTCTCGATTAGACCTTGATATGTCCTTCAGATGTCCTTCAGAGGTGAAACTGACAGCGGATTTCAACTCAGCTACTCCAAAAATATACGTGTTTTCTCGGATTTTTTAGACCATATTTCTCGATTTGACCTCCAAATGACCTTGATACGACCTTTAGATGTCTTTGAATGGTAAAAATAGCATACGGCTTTGAACTCGGCTACCCCAAAAACATACGTATGAATTTTTTCAGATTTTTTAGACCATTTGACCATCAAATGACCTTGAACCTGACGTGATGGAGCTTAGCCAACCTCGGATTCAGAATCAGCGATCCAAAAAACCTATAAGTACCCTGGTTAGGTCCGGTGATTATTCTTAGATCAAATGTTGACCTGTGTTATTAATACAACTAGAAAACTATAAAACAGCAGTATTTGTGGAGTTATCGTTTTCCATGACCTACTCAGAGGTACGTTACGGAGTGTTAAGTCCTGACGCACCAGTACATTATTTAATACCGTAGCCGCTAAAAAAGTAAATGAGCGTCTTTTATCGAGTATTAATTTACCAAACTGTCTAATAAAAGGAGTAACATGGTGAAGAAAGGGTATACAGGGGTATAATCTATAAAAATTAAACTACAGCTTCTTAGCGATATTTGTAATATAAAAGTCTTATACGAAAAAGTTCTATTTTGCGTTTAAGTTTCTTCAGCTATCTATCTGATCTTCAAGGGTATTATTCACATATTCAGTTACAAATATACTAACCCTTATAATAAATATAACGCTGATAGTTATAACTCCTATTGCTGCACCTTGGCCCAATAACAAGCCCCAATACACAGTATGGTTGAATACAGCGTGACACCTACAATGTTCATGGTGTATTATTACTTAGAAAGTAAATTGTATAACTATTATATAGAGCGCAAACAATGAGCGAGTAACTCCGGAGGATCTCTACTATAAGAAAATATATAAAAATAAATCATACAAAGTACAGAAGATTTAAAAGCTTAATAGATAAACACGGTCCACAATTTTAAAATTTTTAGTGCTGAAATTCCAATGACCATAGTTTATCAATAAGCAGTTAACGATAGTAAATACAAATTGTTATGTAAATATAAAATTAAAAAGTTAGATACATTCGTCCATATATGTATAATTGAGCTACTTTTTAGACTAAGCATATATGCAAATAACTGATTTAGATTGATTATTTGAACTCTTTGGAAAAGCTCTTTTTCTTACCTCTTCATGTCCTGATGATGTTGGACGCATTTTATCAATTTGTCGTAAATTTCATTTTGGTAAGCATCGTCATAAAACATATCCCTTTCCGTCATTAATTCCCGAACATTTTCCCTTAATATGTATAACTGAAATTTTATATGAAAGATGTAATACAGCCAGTAATAGTGTATTGAAGTAACCGTGACACAAGAGTAAGATAAACAAAAAAGATAAATCATTTGAAGCAGCAGTACTCTCTCATATCGTTGATTTATATACATTATAACAAAATGGATCTTTTTATATGTGCCAAACCCTGTCAAAGATGCTACAACGGCAACTAGAGGAATAATCATAAACATTTTAATATATTTGATCTCTTTCTTTATCCTCGGGATAGTTTTTTCGCTTGCTTCACCAATTGGCTTCAGAGAATGCTTCATGGTTTCAATAAGCTCATCACCGAAGTATATGATGGAGTATGTGTAAGCCAACATCGCCTAGAAAGAAAAATAATAAATAATACCATAGACAATATAGCTTATCGCTTCAGACCGCGTGTTAAATGCTGGAAATTGGCAACCTAAAAAGGATGTCCTGTTAACTGACATTCAGCAATAAAATTAGCGTGGTAACTCTTCTACTCGGTAATAGGAGACTGTTCTAACTGTGGCTTTGTTGCCAAATAATAACTACCAAATAAATGTAATGTATTTAAATATGTAATTGAACAGTTACATGGAAATTATATTTTGCTTGGAAATGACTTTTGTGTTAAATGATAAATTTTAATTTTTTTATTGATTTTTTACTTGAAATATATATTTTATGGCTACAAATACTGCTTATGTCAAAAGAAATAAAGGAAAAGTCGTACATTTGTATTTAAAGTTTTTTCTATCCTTAATTATTACACCTATAAGTGGGTGTCAAAATACAAACAAACACCCTGCACCTACATTTCGCGACGTACTAATAACCCTTGTATATTAAATAAAATAATCATCATCAAATATTAAAAAAAAATTATGGTACAAGCTGTTTAAAATATTACGAATTTTGTTTATTTGGAAATATATTTTCGGCAGTATTTCAATACCAAAAAAATTAAAATAGTAGCTACTTGCCGAAATTATTAAATAACCCAACTGTGACACCGCTGCAGAATATCAGATTGTCTAAGTTGACTACATAGGTATTCGTTCATTCTTTAAAACATTTTTATCAATGCATACATCATACATTTAAGTAAATACAGTAACGCAAAAAATAGGCATTGATAAAAAAGTGTACAAAATAAATCCGTAAGTACGCGTGACAACATTGTCAAACTGTTACATGTTACTAGGATATGCGTAGGAATGCCGGCCGGTGCATTTGATTCTTCTTAAAATTTTGCTGGTGGTGCGCTCTGTTCGGTCTAGAGCGAAGCTATATTGTCTGTGATAATATATACTCAATATATTTGAAAGGACGCCGGGCATATCTCAAGGGCGCTGAAGAAAATTTGACCGACTCAAGCTCAAGTAGATACATCTTTATACCCCGAGTGCGCTGCTTGCGCTCACGATATGAAAATAGTACTTTTTATTACTACTGCGAGAAGGGCAGGGTGGAGATTGCGATAATGGACACTTTTGCAGGGTATCCCTGTCATTTCGAGTAACTTTGTTGATAACATTGTTTTGTGACCTCTTATGTACACAAATTTCATATTTCATAAGTTTTGGACTTGAAATCGACCATTTCATAAACTCTAGAAATGACAAGGTACTACTAATTACAAAGATATAAGACAACATAATTCGTTGGAGGACTAGAGAAGTCGTTTCATTTATTTGGTAGGTACGTCTCAGTCTCAATGAATTTTTAAATTGTATCGAGGCAAAAACTTATTGCATGTATGGGGTACTGCGTACATCCTTTCTTATTTCAACACTCGGCGCATACAAATCACACAGTAACTTACATTAACAGTAACAATTTGAACGGGCAGGAACTTTATAACTTCTTCCATAGGTGGCCGACTGATTACATATTTTACGAACAAAATATTCTCCAACCCAGTTAGTATCAGTATTATAAAGCCAATCGTCTTATGTATAGCTGTTCGGAATAAAAGTGAAAACAGGTTGCCGACTGGATGCAGAATGTCTCTTAGAAAATATGGAAATTATATTTACCATGATAATAAATAATACGTGATTTTTCTCCTTCTCTCTTCGTTTTCCCTTTTCTCTGCCATTTGTGAAACTGTCCACACATTTTCATCCACACTTTTAAACATGCCTAACAAGTAGCTAGATTGTCAGTATATTTTTGACGGCATTAGGATTTCCTCCTAAGGGGTCCACGAAGTATTTGGGAACATTGAATAACTGGTAACAACTGATTAAGAAAATGCACTTTATATGTCTGAGTGTAACTTATTGTTTACCTATCTTTCCAAAATTTACGTTTGGTGTGCAATTTATAATTAATATTTCAAACCCATTTAAATTGGGACTTTTATTTGGGTTGGTAAGTAAGTAACTGGGGGACCGCAACAACAAAGAAATATCGAAAGGAGGTCCGCGGTAAACAAAAGATTACCCGCTGATCTACATAATATGTGCTACTTATATGCAATCTATATGCATCAAAATGTGTGGATGAAAATATGTTTATAGTTTCACACAAATTCCTCTATCTCTTTCCACCATTTCTCTCTACACCCTTTCCAACAAACAGAATTTTCCTTTTAATTAATAAAACAAGAAGTCGAATCTCATTTGCTAAAAAAATATTGTTCCCATTTTATTTCTACTGTAGGTAATTAAAATGCTTGCTCAAACCGTTGAATGTGAATAATAATTTGCTCTATTCATGTCTAACGTGAGTGCTATTTATAGTGGCCAGAGTTATGTATCCTATCGCCATAGAGCATAAATACATATTTGTAAAACCTATATAATGCCTTATAATAAAAGTTACGTTTTTTTTAACTTTCACACCTCGTATCTCGCAAGGAACATTTTCGGAGACATGCCCTAGGAGCTTTTTCTGCTCATGGCACATAGGAAAATATCTTTGTTCTTTTTATCTCTTATCGGTTCCAGGATTTCTGATATGTTTTTGTAAATACAATGCCCAGATTTTTAGGTGTTTTCGTTCTTGGTACTGCTACATGATGGCATATTTTATTCAAAAGTCGTGTCCTTTATAAAAAAATTTCAAGCGCAGCAATTTTTTGATTTATAAATTACAAATTAATTATTTATTGAATACAAAACACACATCTTTCACACAAACACACACACACACACACATTTCTATTTTTCAAGAGTTGTGTCGATTTATTTCTTTTTAAATCAAGTTGTTTTATAAATTAGATATTCTTAAGGTATATTTACCGTCGAATGTAATACATTCTCCAAAAAATAACTGGACAATTTTTTCTAATGTAGACATTTTTTGTCTTGTTCTTTCTTGAAACACTTCACAGCAACTACATAATTGAATACGGTTTTTTTTCCTAAGTAAATTTGAAGAATGAATTAATTATAAGTAATTCCTATAATGACAAACGTTCTTATTAAGTGAAAATAATTATTGAATAGTGACTTCATGAATTGTTAATTATTTATATCTGCTAATAATGGCAACTAATAAGAATTTCAGGGGAAAACGTTAATGATCTAAAAAAATATCTGTATCATCATTTAAATTTTCTTTATATCAATCTGTGAGAGATTATTAATAAATTTTTAATTTATAAACCTTTATTTTTTGGTGAAACATTTGCAGAACCTCTGGAATTTAGGAATCGTGGGGAGGGTAGCTTTTAAAGCTACAGCACTTAGGCCCCATTGGGTCCCTTGTACTTCCTCCCATGAGGAGATCAATCCACCTGTGCCGCCAACCAGCCTATTACAGTGAAAAAGGTGGTGACGTTGCTCAGGGGGGTCTCTCTAATATAGGCCATTGAAGGCCAGCGCTCTCCCAACATGGACTCTCTTGATTTACGAGAAGACAGTGCATTCGCATAGCATATGTAATCCTGTCTCGTCTTCCTGTTCACAGCCCCTACAAAGAGGTGTTTTACACTTCCTCATGTCGTAAAGGTGCTTCCTTAGCCAGCAGTGTCCAGTTTGAATACCTGTCACCAGGCGAAGATTTGACCTAGACATGGCCAGGAATTTTTTGGCTGTATCCTTGCTAGGACATTCTAAGAACGCCCTAGCGAAATGATAGTTATTTGTTTCATCCCACCGTTTCATAAATTCTTTGTGGGTGTTTTCCTTAATAATTTCAGCGAGTGCTGACAACGGAAGCGCACTGGAGGCACCAGGTCCAAAAATATTGAAGCCGATTCACTCCTGGCTAGCTTGTCATCCTTGGCCTCGTGGTGGAACAGGCGCCACCTGTTCACATTCACCCTGGGGTTCTGACCTGCCAGGCGACGTATCACCACCTCCTTCTCCCCATGGTAGCTTTCGGCTTCCACGGGAATCCAAAGACTGGCTTTCGTCAGCCTTGTCAACTCAGAGCGCACCACGGCGAGGGCACTGCCCTCCCACGGACTCAGACTTCCCACTGCGTCCGTCAACCACGTCCGTGATCATCAGGGTTGTCTTCGCAGACAACCCTGATGATCTCACCAGAGTACGTCCACTTGCAAAACCTCTTAAACTTGCCTATTGGATTATAACTTTAAAATTGTAAAAGAAAATATTGTAATATTGCATTTAAAATAAGTAAAACGACTACGAGCAAATGAAAGACTGTGGCAAATTTAGTAAACGATAGAATAATTACAGTCTACTCAAATTAAACAACCTACTTGTTTGACAGACATTTTAAATAAGTAATAAGTAAGACGAATACGTTTCGGGGATAGGAGAAAAAACTGTCTTGGTCTGTGCTATTAATTCATCTACATTTGGGTAACACCGCCGAATTGTTTCTGTTACAAGATGTAATGCGTGCAGAAACAGTTGTTTGTTAGTACTTAATTTTGACATGCCAATGTATTGTTATGTTATGAATAAATTAGAGGGTTAAATGTTAAGTTATGAAAACTGATACTAAGAAAAGTATCACATAAATAAAATTTGAAATATAAGATATATTGAAAAATAGTAAACAGCAGTATAGTTACTAGCATACAAAAGTTAAATAAGAGATGTATTTCAGTAATTTAGATATCAAAATTTGTAATTGTTCGAAATTTTCTAACGAAACGACACACTCACTCGACACGATGTTATATTTCTCCCGAAAATATGCTATGTACAACGAGACTGTCTATGAAAGTGGAACTAGGAACACCTTTTGCTATGTATGGGGTGAAACTGACAGCAATCGAGGATCGAACGAAGTAGGCACAATCATTAATAAATATTTAGAAATGATTGATCAGAGAGGAAATGTTCAGACATTTGCGCTCTATTGCGACAGTTGTTCTGGTCAGAACAGAAACAAGGCTATTTTGGCTATGATATATACATTTTTAAAATCATCGAAAAATATACAAGACATAAAAATCGTATTTCTTCTTCCAGGGCATACTTACATGCCCGTGGATGCAGTCCATGCTACGATAGAAAGATTCATTTCTAAACGTATTGTTTGGGCGCCATCAGAATGGGCTACATTAATTTCCAATGCTAGAGTTCACCCAAGACCTTTTGAAGTTGTCTCCATGAAGTATTCTGACTTTGTAGATTGGAAAACAACAGCAGAGAATTTACTAAGTAGTAATAAAACAAATGATGGACAGAAATTCAAAATAAGTCAACTGAGAATAGCATATTTTAAGAAAGGGGAGGACAGGATAAACAAAATACTCATACTCCGATTCTGGGGAAAAAATGGTTTTACCAGTATCTCTTGTATCACAGTCTAAAGGTTGTAAACTCTATCATTATTTTATTCTATTAAATTAATCTACTTTTTGTTATAAGGTCGTAGATAAAAAAAATCACCAAAAACAGTAGATGTCCTTTATTCGTCTCCGTTGCCAATTTCTGGATTAAAATTAAAAAATCTTATAGAGTTGTATGAAAAACGAGTAATACCGCAAAGGTATTGGAACGAATACAAATCCTTTGTGGCGAGGGTTGATGTTCCAGATACTTTGGCTGAGACTGATAATGAAGACGAAATTCGTGAAGAGAACTAACTAATAATTTAAACTTGTATTAGTACTGCCATATACTGTACGTTTTAATGTTACTGTCATTGTAATGTTTTAGTTCAAATGTATTAGTATACTTAAATGTTTTTGTTCAAATATTTTAGTTCAAATGTTTTGTCTCATTCTGTACTTTTAACGTGTTTAATAAATGATAAGAAAAAGCCTTTACGTTATTTATAACTATTTTAATTATAATGTCATTGCAATGCAAAATGTTTTAGTTCCATTTTGCACTTTTAACGCCTAATAAATAATAATATTAATAGCTTTTACGTTACATAATACAAATATTTCCCACATATAATGAAAATTGTCAATATTTCGTTTTCTTAAATTTAATATTAAAATTCAATTACTATTTGCAAAACAAAAGTATTACAAACATTTTTAATACTCATAGTCTGAGAAAAACATCAGTTATAAAAAAAAGTTGCTTCCTGTAAAATTTACTGTGTGTCGCTTACGATGATTTGTCAAAAACCCATCGATATTATCACTGACAGTTATGGTTCCGTCAGAATCTTGAAAATTTCTTTGTGTAAAAATGTTTCTGGACTACAAAATCATATGTATAGTGTGTAAGAGACCCTTGTCATTCCATTTTATATGTGTAATATATGTATATAGAAAATTGTATTTTTGAGAATTCTTACTTATTATGCACCTAATGTCAAATAAATAATTTACAGAAAAGCAAATAACCCCCCTCCCCCTGCTACCGCGATTAGATTACAAAGAATTTTGCGAATATCAGTCATCTCCGGAATGTTGGCGACATTGGCCGACTTTTCAGGACAATATTGGCGATTTTATAACATCAAATACTGGCAACACTGACTGAGAGTGAGAAAGGCAGTGCTAATTCAACTGCAACCTAAAGCAGTGCGAAATTACATTATATATTTTCAGTGCTTAGTATTCTCTTTCAATATATTATTATTTTTAATATTTATTTTTAATTTTTGTGTAATTTTTAATTAATGTGTGTAATTTAATTTAGTGTATTTTGTTTATTATGTATTTGTTATGTAGTATAGTATATGATGTGTTTTTGTAGTATGTAATGATTAAATATTCGTTTGGGCGCCTTTTGTTGTGTAGAATGTAATTTGTGTGTGTTGAAATCAAATTTTTTATTGGATGTAGGTTCTCATGATAGATTAAGCAATTACAATGATAAATTTGAACGAATTGTACTTTCTTACCTTGGTTTTGCTAATCTCTCCTCCGGCAGCTTTACCTTGCATGAATAACATTAACAGTGTACATTTTATTACAGTGTAGATAGGAATGTTTAGCTATCAATGCTACACTGTCCCTCAAAAAAAAAAACACTTATTCAAATTACCAGCATGAGTTCTTACCTCAGAGAAACGGTTCAATGTTATTTAAATTTACCATTACTATTTATTTGAGTAAGAAGCACTGTATGAAAGCAAAATTTAAACTATTTTCACAATATGACATTTATTAATTATTCATCTTTAAATTTCGAACAATATTTTAAGAAACACAGAAACTAGATTTGTTATGGACTTTTACATGACTCAATAACTGATAAATTTCTTAACTCTACCTAACATGATTTAGAAAATGTTTGGTTAATCAATTAATACTGTTTTAAATGTTTTTCGAAATAAACTCACTTATATTAAGAACACAGAAACTAAACTAATCCTTATACTATGAAATGATCAAAAATATCATTTTAATTTTTATCCACTGACATTGTCTATGGTTTGAAATGAAGTTTTCAATTTCACAAAATGTTTTTACTTCGAATTCGCAACACTTTAATTTATGCTTTGGAGAATATGCTTAGGCAACTGGACTTACGTTTTTCCATAATCTCTGCATTGGAATGTTCAATCGTCAATCTAACCTCACTTTTAGTCGTGGTTTGACAGCTGTACTCGTCTCTTGAAGATGGTTTTGTGCGTGAGTTGGTTGTTCCCTCGTTTTCTACGATGTTATTTGGGGAGCTACGGAATAACATGCACCCCTCACCAGTGTCTCGGACCAACTTCCTTCTCTCCCAACTTGTTTACTTCTCCACGATGCTCTGTTGTTTTCCGTTACAAGGTAAATTTTCTGATTTGTCCTTTTGTTATTGGTCACTTGTATCCATGATATTGTTTTCTAACTGCGCACTTTCTCCAACATATTGGGATGTAATTTTATTATAATTAAATTACGGCGTAATTTGTATTTTGTAACTGCGTAGTAAATTTTATACATCTTAAACTAATTTACAAGAAATTTTTAAATGACATTCTGCATGACAATTTTTATAATAAACTTCTAGCCTCTGTGTTTTCTGGTACTATAATATTTGAATTTTCTTTTGTACTAAATTATTTAACGTTTATTTAATTGTAAAATTGTTAAATTGGCCTTTCTTGTGGCATTTTTCTTTTTCTTTCATGTTTCTACTTCGATCCTAAACTTTATTTTCTTGACATGCTTCTCGTTTAAAATGTATTAGTTAAATTTTGAATGATAATATTTTAATTTTTATATGAAATAACTATGAAATGAGATTTTTATTTTACTTTAAAAGTAATTTATGTCTTTCTTATAGTCTACATTATAATTTCATGAATTTTTCTCTGCTATTACTCGGTATCGTGTCTTGAGATACAATGTGTTCATTTCAACATATAGCGACATCTACACGAATATTGTGGTACTTTGTTAGAAGAAATAGGATTTTAATTTCTTATCTTAAACCTTAAAAACAAAGTGCGTAACCCCTCTATTCGCATGAATAATTTTTCAAGAATTCATATGATTCCGTACGAACAGATTTTCATACGAATTTGCATCCAATGTAAGCGCTGTCCTATACTTTCGTGAAATACATAAATAAATTTTAAAATACAGAGAGTATAGTGGGTAAATAATACAGGAATTAACTCACCATTGTTATAATCTGGTTGTTGGCTGCCAATACTTTTTATAGCAAGTGCATGCTGAGTATTCATCAGGATCATATGTAAAATCTTTTGATTTCTGAAGCTCCAATTATACCATGGCAAGTCATCTAGAGTTAAATATAGTAGATCGCACTGAAAGGAAATTTTGTTATCGAGACAAATCTCTTTCTCCATTTCTAGATTTATGAATTAAATGTTAAGATAAATTTGGAGATTTAATATATTTCTTATTCTTAGAATTACGTGTCAGATTATTATTACTTACTCGCTGTTGTTTAAATGAGGTTTTTAATTAATGAAGTTGTTAAATTTACAAAGCTTAATACGTATAACAATTAAATATGATTTTATTTTATTTTAATTTTATGGTATGCAAATAAACTTACTTCATTTTCATATTGTTGTGCAAAATAGCAGTACTCCCACAGTAACAGATTTGAGACCAAAAGTAATGCCATAACATTGACATCGAATTGAATAGTCTGAAACATATCTTTTAAGAAGCAACTATTAAATACAGGGTGTTTTATCTAAAAATTTGTTAGGCCACTACTGATAATTATATATACAGATACACACATATTCCGAGATTAGAGAAAAGGTTTTTGCCATCGACTTATAAAATTATGTTCACTGTGCTTTACACTTCATGAAACCATCCGTATTTCTAGTTATTCTATATTGAATTGTTTTGATAATTTAGTACGAAATAATTCCCTGCAAAACGATTATTACTAAGGTCCTTTTTAATTCAGTATAAAATTATTTTATTTTCTTTCTTACTAGTTTTGGCTATTAAGCCATCTTCAGGTAGGAAGAAACTATAATGTATAAAAGAACAATTTTCAATATACAGGCTGTTTCAGAAAGACCTCCCGTAAATACAGGGGGTGATAGTACGGCAAAAAGAAGAATTTTTTGTCTTATGAACTATATGTCTATCTCCTCTTGTTTTCGAGATACAGAGGGACAAAATTAATTTGTTTAAATAGAATTTTTACGAAAATTTCCAAACGGTGCGAAATATTTTTATGAAATTTAGTATTCACGGGTTTTTAAGGATGCCAAATACGTTGGTCTAATTATTTTTTGGATATTTCATAGAGAGCGCTTGTTATGCTACATTCCTAATACATTTCAAGTTCTAGTTTTTTTAAGGTTAGGTGTTTTACCATTCGGGCTTCAATTCTAATGTACAATTTTATTTTCTAAGAATAATGTACTCTTGTTAGAATTTCCTAATGTGGACGGTTTTCGAGAAAAAAAGGCTTTTAATTAAACTCTTACAATATTAGTGTGTATAAAATAAGTGACTTTTCTCAACGTAGGCTTATGTCAAAACTTGTTGATGAACCTCTCTTATACAACGCATGCATTCTTAGTAATATTTTAAACTCTAACTTTATATGAAAATCTTAATGATTTTAATGACTGTAATTAGCAATGACTAATTAGTCACTAAAATTTTGATATAAAGTTAACTAGAGTTTAAAATAAAAAAAATAATTAGGCCAGTGTATCCTTAAAAACACCGGAATACAAAATTTCATAAAAATATTTCGCACAGTTTGGGAATTTTCGTAAAAATTCTATTTAAAAAAAATTATTTTGTCCCTCAGTATTTCTAAAACAAGAGGAGATAGACATATAGTTCATAAGACAAACAGTTCTTAATCTTTGTCGTACTATCGTCCCCTGTATTTACGGGAGGTCTTTCTGAAACAGCCTGTATAAACAAACAAGCAGTAAACAAATATTTTCCAATTATTATAAAAAAACAAAGTTAAACAACTTTTTTTTAATATTAATACTTTCATAATAAATTTCTAACAAAAACGTGATTTTTTCAAGATTTAATGTATCATTGACTCTCAGTCAGAAATTTTTTTTCGATATAACCAGACATGCTTACGACTAAAAAAAACTAGAAAAATAGTTTAAAACATTTCTCTGTTCATAGAAACTCAAATTTGTATAAATTTCCCTGAAACTCATAAACTAAATTGAAATTTTCCGAATTAATAATAATCAAAAATTGTTAAAATTGGCGTGCATTGAAGTTTGACGATGAATATCTTTTAAATGCTTTATTTAATCGACTAATCATAACAGACCATTTATTCAACATCTGGCAAAGATGGAAAAATGAATAACAACGATGGAAGTAGTAAATTAAAACAACAAGAAACTGCTGCAATAACTGCTGATGATTCTGAAGCCATAGCAAGTGCAGGAATGATCAGAGTCTTGCGTAAGTTTTTGGCAATTCTCTTTATCCTCCGGATTGTTTTTTCGTTTGCATTACTAATTGGCTTCAGGGAATGCCTCATGGTTTTAATAACCTCCTGATATAAATTGAAGAACGCGAACACATACATATTTCCTAACATTCCCTGGAAAAGAATTAGCGATAAGTATGGCATGCCAAAAAATTAAAATACCGGTTATATCTCTAGAACGCTGAGAAAAGTGTTTCTTTTTAGAGCTCTGTGAGATACGGCTCTTATTTGGAGAACCAGTGCATACAAATTTAAGTGCATAGTAACTTACTCCAAAAATATACATTTGTATGGGTAGAAAAATTATGATGTCGTGCCCTGGCGGACCACTATTTACATATTTCACATACAAAATAGTGTCCAGTCCAGCCAGTACCATGATTATTAAGTTAATAATCTTATTTGCACCATTTCGGTGTAAAAGTGTCACCAGGTTGAAGAGCGGATGTAAAACGTCTCCTAAAAAGTATGAAAATTATGTTCCCTATGTTATTAATAAATACATATGTAACGCCTTCTTTTTCTAAAGTATAGATCGTCCGCTCGCGATATAACTATATTTTGTCTATTCCAAACGTGGAAGAATTCGGAAAACTTTCAAAATGGTATGTGAATGTGGTTTCTTTCTTTTTATTAGTAATTTTGTATTTGCTTTTGACCTCAAATGTTTTGCCAATGCTTGTTATCTTAGTTAATTAATTTAGGTACGTTGCGCGTGACCTTCGGTTTTGTCAAGGGCACGTGACAATTCACGTCCACGAGCTGGCTTTGATTCGATTTTTATTTCGTTTAGTGAAGTTTAAGAACCCGTACTGTTGTTTTTTAAAAACTTCAGATTTTTATTCGATGGAGACATCTTCTGCATTTGACGAGTACGAAAAGGGCGTATAAAAATTCCGGTTACAGACTTGCAGAGAGTTTTTCTGGGCCACTGACAAATTTATTAGTCTGGATCGGAATATGGTTGTCTCACATTTCAGGGATTTGATTGAGGTAAGTTTCTTTTATTTTTTCTTAATACAAATAACAGCAGCTTACTTCCTCACTCCTTGTGGCAACTAAATTTAACCTTCTCAGTATTCACACAAATGTTAGAAATGTAAAACTGAGCTGAACGTATTTTTTTTGTTCTTCGAGTTGTGAAATTCAAGATGTAGCAAAAGTTATAATAGTTCATATAATTTTTATATCTCTTACCTTATTATCTCTGTTATACCACACTACATACATACCAATTTGAAGAGGTCAGATTTAATTTGATCACGATTTTACCATAAGACAGGATGTTATTTTATTGTAGTTTTTCTGTCTTGATTTCTAGTACGTGATCTGGTTGTTATCCAAATTTACTCAGTAAAATGATCTTACTATAGTGAATCATTCTTAATTAAATTTGATGGATAAATTAAAATTTTGAGTAGTTTTGCATATTTTGAGTAGTATTGCATATTTCGAGTGAAATCACAGTTACAGATTTTCAAATTCTGTTCATTTTTATTAGTTTACAATTTAATTAACTAAACACCATACTTAGTTTTATATTTCACCGTACTTATACGTAACTTGTAATATCATTAATTTAGTTAACTTTAACCTCAGTTGTAAATAGTAAAAAGAACCTTTGTATATTACATTTTATTACACAATCACCAACAACCAGATTGATTCGTATCCTTTCATTATAAATATCCTACTTGTTTATACTTTTTTCTATTTCCAAACTGCGACTGAAACCAACCATACCACGGATCCTCTGACCCACAAGACAACGTTTGATCCTCGTAACAGCTAATTACAACGTGGAACAGTGTAAGACCCATCTATATCGTTGGCAAATCTTGTCAGAAGTTATCATGGGACTATTGGTGTTGGCTTAAAACTTTTTATATTCAAGTAGAGATATCTAGTCAACTTTTGATCTTTTACGTCTAGTTTAAGCCAGTGTTGCAAGAAACAACTACACCGCGGGCTACACGTCCCCCCGGCATTGAATTACACTCGCAACACTGAATGTAACATCAGTTTAACCCACCAGGCACAGACCGGTTTCGGACTTATTAGTCCTCATCAGTGTATCATAGGTAGGACAACTGACGAACGATCCAGCTGTTATAAAGTCGTATACTCCCGACAACCCCATCTGTCTGTCGTGCCGACTGCCACTATAATAAATAACAGTGGAAGTCGACAAGACAGACAGATGGAGCCATTGTACTTGGGTTTTTTCTGCCAATTATCCCAAGAAGTTATTTATTAACTTAGAATAAATATTAAATAGCTTTACAAGTTTAACCACAAGTCTTTTGTATTCATTTCGAACTTATTAGTTCTCGTTTACCATGAATGGAGTCAGTATTCACGGATATGTGCCAATACAACCAAATTGGCAGAGAGCGACCTGTAATTTCGCAGATACTATGAGCTACAAGCAAACCGATTTTCACGTGTTGATTGAAGGGAAGCAACGACTCTGCCGGCTAATGCTCTGATCAGTATTGCAATATATAGTTAACAACTAGGATTTTTCAATAGTCTCATTTATGGCATATTGACGAAAGGATATGAAACATTTTAACACTTTTGTTAAGCTTTCCACATATAGGCAAATTTCTGTTTTTCAACCGAGTCATGTCGATCTCTATATTTTGAGATCCAGTTTTAATAACCTCTTGCGAATTTAATACGGAAATTTTGGAGAGAGTAAAGCGAGTCTAGTATCATAGTTCAAAATATAATCGCGGACAGATTAATGTCTATATGACTTCGTTGAATAAAGACACTCTTCAGTATAGTTACCATCAAATGTTTCACATTCTCCAAAAAACCAGTTGAAAACTTTTTGAAACGTACGCATTTTTGTGTCTTGTATTTTCTTCAAATACTTCACGACTACTGAATAATTACAAATATGAAGTGTCGTTTCATGATATATTTGAGGAAATACATTTTTTATATTAACGATAATTGATAAAGCTGCAAATGATGTCTGATGTCGATTAAAGGCGACTACTTAGTGTACCTAAATGCTATTGACGATCATTAGTTAATGTAAAAGTGGAAATCAATATTATAGGCCAGTCATTATAGCTTTTTTTCGGGAAAAAAATACTATTAGAAGTTTCTCTGCGGAATATTGTTCAGAAACGTGTTATAAACAAAATATCAAAAAATCAACTCGAGACTAGTTGGGAAACTTTGTTAAAACAATGGTCAAAATTATGGAAAAGTGGTTATTTGATTCGCGTAAAAAACTGTATATATAATACACTTTGTTGGTTAAATCTCGCCCGCTAAAATTATGTACTATATAAGAAGTGTGATTTTCCATCGCGAATAATGTTATACACATAAAAAGTAATGCAGTAGATTAAGAGAAATCCGATTTTAATTTCAATTGCTGCCAACTCGTCGGAAAATGATGACAAGGCACTAGATCACTTTATTTGAACCACCCATTCAATATTTGTCATTTAGTTTTAAGCAGTATACCCGAGAGGATACTGAGATGTTGTGTGTTGCGGAATTGGTTGGGCTGGAGATAGTGAAGTGGGGTCAACGGAGTGTGTGGAAAGGCGAAAAAGGTCGAGGTGCGGAAAGGAGTAGAGAGTTAGAAATGGCAGAGATAGGTGGTTGCCGGAGGAGAGCTGACTGAAAATCACGCTTTACCTGGTTAAGCTAGTGCGATTTTTGGGATCCTGAGAAGATTGTGAAGCCCGGCGAAAAGGTTGAGTTGTGTAGGAGACTGTTGCATATTGTTGGACAGTCAACCCCAAAGTTTTTATTAGTACCTGTGAGGAGATACGGAACTCCTGGTGCGCCATCCGAGAGAGAGAGAGGGGGGTGAAGGAGACCTTGTTACCTAGTGTCCAGACATTGATAAAGAACTGTAGTGATCGTGAATCGCATTTTGACTGGCATTTTAACAAAAGGTTTTTTTGATTCCGGTTTATTTTGTATTGGTGGACAATAAAAAGTAACATTAGTGTAGGAAAAAACTTGTTTCTCTCACTTTCTTTCCTTGAAAAGAACCTCCTTGGAAAAAGAGTATAAATAATCTAGCTGTCCGACTCAGCACATAATGACAATGTCTTATAGCTCGAGTCAACAGGTACGAAATCTTGAATAACTTTTATGTTATGAAACATAGAGAAAAATGTTGAATACAGATGTGGCAACGGCCCATTTTCTCTACAACCCAGAATTATTTCTAGATTTATGGTTGTTTCAGCATTCAACTTATTTTTTTTAATCCGATATTCTACCAGATCCTTATTAAGTTTAAGATTCCATACACACTGATGAATACACGTCGTATATGAATTTTGCAAATGTTGTTATTGTTAAATTCAGCTAAAAAAATTGGGCAAAACATTGAAAATATCTTTATAAGCTTGTTTATGAAAATTAAAATCAAAGCTTTGTGCTCTAGAATTCCATTTAAAACAAAATAAGTTGAATGCTAATTGGTACATCTAAAAATAATTTCGTTTTACGGAGAAAAAAATATGGAACAACTTTATTCAACATTTTCCTTTATTACTCATAACAGAGAAGCTATTGAATAGAGTAGGAGAAATACTAAATGACAATATACAAATTATTGCACATCTTACAGTTTTAGGATTTTTGCTTTGAGAGTTTGTAAGTGGAAAGATAATCGCAATCGGAAGGCCAACAATATACATTCTTCGTGTTGGTGCAAAGCGTTGAGCAAACTGTATTCATAGAACCGATAAATCAATTATTGTCAATAGTCGATATTCCTAGGTTTCCACCTTTCGCTTTGTTTTGTCTAGTGTGGTCTACGAAATTTGCAACAAATGATATTTTTATTAATTTATTAATGATTCATCTCTTCAAAATTTCTGTTGCTAATAGTTTGTGCATAATGAAAAATTAATTTCATAAGATAAATGTAACCGCAAAATATGATATCTAATTTTTCCGAAGTGAAAATCTTATTTTACTCCACTAATAATACATTTCCCATTAAACAATAGTGTAAAATGAACAAAGAAAAATTATGAAATTATTTTTACAGGTATGACTGCAAGCACAGCACAATTTATAATTTCTCAAATAAGATGTGCGAAACGAAGTCCCTATGGAAGGAAATGGACTCTTGATGACAAAATACTTTCATTGGCTATTTATAATGGTCCAAAATGGTATGCGTTACTAAGAATATTGTTAGCATTACCGTCAAAACGTACATTGACTTTATTATTACAAAATGTTCCCTTTGAAGTAGGCTTAAATAAACATATTTTTGATCATTTGGACAGTGCCTTAGTAAATATGATGAAAAATACCGAATGTGTACGTTAGCATTTGATGAAATGGTTCTTACAGAGCATTTGCAGTATATACCATCCAAGGATTGCATCGAAGGGTTAGAAGATTATGGTAATGGTTTAAGAACTAGCAATATATGCACTTGTCCTTGCTCAGGGTATAGCAAAGACCTGGAAACAACCCTTAGCCTATTATTTTACTGCTAATGGAGTCTCCCCAAAGAAGTACTAGCACCGCCGTCTTTTCGCTAGGGCACAGTGGGCAAGTGCCCAGGGCCCCGCGACCCATAGGGCCCCGTAAGGCGTGTGGCGTGTGCGATGTAGGCCAGTCATCGGCTACGGTCTCTCTACGGACAGCGGGGCCTCGCACCTCGCATAAGACATTGCATTACGAAAATTAGTCGATAAATAACTTCTTAGTAAGAAAGTCGCGTCTATTAATTTAAAGTTTATTTAACATAAGTTCTAAAAGCGGTTTCACATTAAATTATAGTGTAGAGTTTGGTATATATACCTGATACATTTATGGTTTAGTACAACTATTTTATTTACTGGATGTGAAAGTGTGAGTCTACGCAGAAACGATATAGACAAAATGTAAACAAGGTTTGAGGTAAGCCATTCATACTTTACTGTAAAGTGATATTTCAGTTTAGAAAGAATAGGTGCAAGAAATTTTGATTGAAAATCTCCCCCTAAATATTTTAGACAAAATCATTAACTAGGTCCGCAAGGCATTGTGCTAATTGCAATTTGCAACTGCTGTGTTTCGATCTCGAGTTTCATTTTATGTTTGTAATTGTTTTCAGTGTAAGAAAAAAGCGAATTCGACTTAAAGAACCGAATTAAACAAAATGTCAAAACGGTCATATCTTAGTGGCTCAGAAAGAAGGAAAAAAGCTGCTCATCAAAAAGAAGTAATTGAAAAATTAAAAAAATTAACTTCATATTTTACACCCGGAGCTTCTGTGAGTAGCAATCAAGTAATACACCTTCCACATCATTTCGACAGCAAATTATGGAAACTTCAGAATCTACTTGTTCTACGCTAACTCTCATCAATTTAGAAAAAAAGAGGTTGAATCATACTGTGCAGAAAGCGACCGTCTCTGTGACAAAAATGCGACAACTTCACCGACAACTGTTTTAGTTGAGCAACAACAGTCATCCGACCCAGAAAACATTTCAAACGATCCTGCCGATTATTTTTACGAACATTTTACAGAAAAAAACCGCGAAATCTGGATTCGTAGGGGGCCTGCATATTTTCAAAATAAAGATTGTGACTTTTCCAAGGCTTTTAGAACCTACAAAGACAAAGAAGCAGATGGAAAATCAGTAACTAGGTATTTCAATAAAGCATTATTTGATCGTAAATTGAAGAACAATGAAAGCGTTGAAAGGAAATGGTTGCTGTATTCGCCTTCTAAGAAATCTGTATTTTGTTTTTCATGCTGCTTATTCAATCCTTCTGATGTACAACTTTGCTCTCCGGGAGGATGTAATGATTGGAAACATATTAATCACATAATTTTACATCATGAAAATAACAAATCACACAAGCAATCAATGATGACTTATCTGGCACGCAGTAAAACCGTTGGTAGAGTAGATACAGACCTGCTATCTCAATATCAAGAAGAAGTGAATTACTGGAAAAATGTGCTTAAACGGGTTGTCGCAGTAGTGAAATTTTTGGCATCGAGAGGACTTCCGTTTCGCGGTGATAATGAAATCCTCGGATCTCCCAACAATGGAAATTATTTAGGATGTGTGGAGTTATTAAGTGAATTTGATCAATTTCTTGCAGATCAAGGGACACATTTCTTATTTATCGGCGAATGTTTGTAATGAGTTTATTGACATAATGGGAAAACAGGTACTAACAAAAATTATAAATGAAGTTAAATTAGCAAAATATTTTTCAATTAGCGTTGATAGCACACCCGATATGTCGCATATTGACCAGTTAACTTTTATGATTCGATACGTAAAAGACCATATTCCCGTTGAAAGGTTTTTGGAATTTATACCTATCAAAGAGCATAAATCTGAATATTTAGCAAAAACTGTCTTGAAATTTTTAGAGAATCACGATATTCCAATCAAAGATTGTAGAGGACAAAGCTACGACAATGCTTCAAATATGTCGGGAAAGTATGCTGGACTGCAAGCGCAAATCAAGGACAAATGTGAATTTGCTACCTATGTACCATGTGCCGGACATTCGTTAAACTTGGTAGGTTTTCATGCCGCTGGATGCGTACAAGAGGCAACAAATTTCTTTCAAATGGTTCAGCAATTATACAACTTTTTTTCGGGTTCTAATCACCGATGGAATACATTGACAGAATATTTAGGTTCAAAAAAAGTTCTTAAAAGCCTTTCTGAAACCAGATGGTCTGCGCGAGCTGATGCAATAAGCGCCTTGCATCAAGGCCATAAACAAATTATAGAAGCCTTGACGTCGATCGCTGAGGATACAGAGCAGAAACCAGAAACTAGGCACGAAGCCCTTAGTTTGTCCAGAAAAATGGAAAAACTGGAATTTATTATAATGACAGAAATTTGGAGCACCATATTGGAACGAATAGACAAAACAAATAAATATCTTCAGAAAGAAACAATGACAATGGACGTTGCAACAAATTTGTTCATTTCACTTGATGATTTTATTATCAATCTCAGAGATAAATTTGATTGCTTCGAATCGTCTGCCAAAGAGAAATATCCGGAGATTGACTACAAGGACCTATCTCAGAGAACAAGAGGTAGAAGCTCACGTCTGACATTTTATGACGGCTCTGCGCCGTCAATCCAATTAAATGGGAAAGAGAAATTCAGAGTAGAAACTTTTCTTCCCATAATTGACACCCTGAGCCTGCACTTGAAACAGAGATTAAATTGTTATAAAGAAATAAGTCATCNTTACACGCTACATAATAGCGTACTTTATACCCGCACGGGCATAAAGAACGCTATTATGTAGTTGAAAACTTGAAAACTAATCAATAAAGTCACAATAATAAACTATTATGGTATGACATAAAAAATATACATATGATTTAAATTACAAATAGGCATACTTACCGCTCATATTTGCAGCTCCATCATACCCCTGGCCTCTACATTGTTTAAGACAAATTTTATGTTTCTCTAAAAATTCTAAAATTTCTTGTTCGAAGTCTTTACCTGATTGATTTTTCATTTCGATAAACCCCAAAAATGATTCATGAACATTTATTTTATTATCTTTTATATTAACGTATCTTATAACCATACTAAGCTGATCTTTTTTACTGATGTCCTGAGTAGTGTCAACTATAAGGGAAAAAAATGGACTCAGTTTAATATCTTCAACAATGGATTGTAATATCGACTCAGAAATCAGTGCAATAAATTTATTTTGGGATCTATTACTTAAGTAATGTCTTCGAGTTTTCTCTATTTTATTTATGTGTAACCCAAGCACTGGATCATATCTTCCCAAAAGTTTAACTATATTTAAAAAAACTCCTTTTGAGGAATCAGCCTCTAGCTTATGTTCGTCTGTGGAAAAAATATCTCTATGTCCTCGAAAAGGTAAATTACAAATTGCAAGAGTCCTTGTCACGTCAATAATCCTTTTTAGTACTTCTCTTAATCTTTTCATATCATTTTGTAAATATAAATCTATTGTTTTATTGGCTTTCCACGTCGAGTGCAGCAAACATGCTTCTAAATGGATTGCAGAGTTCTCATGTTTTGAAATCTTTTTTGAGAGGCCTTGCCAATCATTTAGCTTTCCTGTTGTCCAAGAGGGATTAAAGGAAGGGTTATTGCCTATCAGCAAACAGCCAACATGGGTGACAATATACTCCATCCAGTATTTGTGAGTATGATATCCAGAACCTTAAATAAAATTGTAGTTTAAAATTCTCTGCTAATTCATGGGCACAAAGCTCCCACATAATGTTTTTTAATTTAATCAAATATCCGATGGCGCAAAAATAAAATAAAACCAAAGATGGTTGGAAATGTTCTAAATTTTCTAAATGTTGGAAATATTCTAAATAAATGGCATATATTTTTTATTAGATTTAGAAAGTTGGCTGAAATGTTTTTTAGTACCAAAAACTGGTCTAAGACCTTTAACATCATTAAAAACGCCTTTAACCCAAGTTAGCAATATTTCAAACTATCAAATTGACAGATATTTGTTTCTTCCTTAAAATGAAAAACCCGTCTAAAACCTAAAATCTTATTTATCTTAATTAAACTATTTTAGTAAAAATATTCCCCTTTTCTCCACCCCTGAGAAGTTGATGTCAACCCCCATGAAATAGTACAAACTAGACCTCAGATGGAACCTATCCCACGAGCTTCGTTAAAAACGGATAATAGTTTTTAAGTTATCTTATCGCGGTTTGTTGCAGACAGACAGAGCGACAAACAGAACGAAAACAAAACAAGTGGTTCAGTAAAAAATTAAAATCGGATACGAGACCTCTAGTTTTAGCTCCCACACTAGTATAGAGGAGCTTTTGTTATTGTAACCATTTCGAAATCGAAAAAAAAAGTTCTGCGATTCCCTATTTAGTAAAGTAGGTATTGTATAATAGTTATAGTGTGGCAGCTAAAAACAAAAAAAAAACACGTAAAATTTTACTTACCTCTCTAACTCCTGTCCAGTTGTAGTTTTCTTTTTATAATAAGCCGTACTGAATGACCTGTGTAAATTATCCTTCGGGTAAGGTCCTAAAGTCGATGGGGGCCGATTTGTACAAGTTCTTTTTTGGTATTTTCATCCAATTCAGTATTTAAAAACAAAGCTATATCACTAGAAAATGCTGATGTTGTATGTTCTGAGTCAGGCTCTTCATTTTCTGATTCTGATGAGTAATTTGTATCAGTTATGTTAATGTCCTTGCATTCGCCTAGTTGATTATTTTCTTCGGAAATTTTCGACTCTATCGTACTTGCCGAAGTACATGGTTGAACTTCAGAAATATTTTTTTTTAGAAAAAAACTATCAATTTTGACCAGTTTTTTTTCTCTTCTTCCTTTATTTCATTCAGTTTTCTTTTCTGTGATCCACTTAAATATTTTCGTAAACCACTCATAATAATAATAGTATCAAAGTATAACAGAATGAACTAAAAAACACCACTTTTATAGTTTACTCTAACCTCGACTCTAGTAGACATTATCCGAATACCAATAACAATAGATCACGGCGACGGCATCGGCAGTCTGGGATTCCCAGAAATAATTTGATCTTCATAGATACGCGACTATTACGCGTCGCGTCACTGTAACGTTGCCACTTATTTTTGTCGTTTTGGATTCTACGTTCGACTACGTTGTCTTGTTGTCGAATTTTACCATAAAATAGGTACTGATAAGGCAAAATATATTTAATTTGATTTTGGAAAATTATGAGGTATAGACATATTCCGCCGCTACAAAATTAATAGTTATTGCTATGTAAAAAGCTTGCTGGAGGTAGTCGAGGTCGAGCAGGGGCCCCCTGGATTCCCGGGGCCCGCCCTGCATTGCGGGCCCTGCGGGCCCTTTCTGCACGGCACTGAAAAAGACATATAAAAATGGTGGAGAACATATGTACAGTAAATATTTGTTGAATTAAATGAGTAAAACGATAATGAAAATATCGAAAAATCTACGTATGTAACGAAAATTAAAATATTTCTTCGTCGTATCGTCACGACAAGGAAATACATTGTACGCGGGAGCGCAAATGGCTCCATCTGTCGTGCGGACTCCATTCAAATGGCTACAGTAGGAAGCGACCTGCTAACTGCAGGTACTTTGTTGCGCGACTGCCACCAACAGAGGGCGTAACACAATGTTTGAATTGACAGTGTTGCGAGAAACAAGAATTATACTCGCAACACCTATATGATACGACGAAGAACAGCTGGGTTGTCGCACCTATGACACATTGATGAGGACTAATAAGTGCGAAACCGGTCTGTGCCTGGTGGGTTAAACTGATAAACGATCCTAGTTGTTGCACTAGGTGTTGCGAGTATAATTCAATGCCGGTAGGGGCATATAGCTCTCGGAGTAGTTGTTTCTCGCAACACTGACAATTCAAACTGACCGTTCTGTCAGCGGAGACCTTCTCCTGGTGTCACGTGTCAGTGTCTTCATTTAATTACATTTTTCGTACTTTGTTTTGATTTCGTTCACAAGCGACTCCGCGTTTGGGGTGCTGAAAAACAATTTGTATATATAGTTTATTTTATTTTTCTTTATTTAGCTTATAAACTTTCGATACCTATACTTACCTTATATTAAAATTTACCCATTCCTGCCATACTATAGTAACTTTACTAATAAGAAATATATAGTTTAGACATTTAAACAGTAGTATTTAAACAGCTAGTAAACATTTATTGATAAGAATGTATACAATAAACTTTTTGGGGTTACCCCAGTACATAGTCAATCAGTCATTGTTACATAGATAGCGGATCGTCATAAAAGTAATAATACAGAAACAGTCACAGTATAAAATGTAGAGTTCAGTCACAGTACCTAGGCTAAACTAACAGAAAATAAGAGTAAGATAAGAGTAAAATAAGCGAATTCACATGCAAGCATAAATATACAACAATAGACAGCAAACAATAATTGAGCAAGACAAGCCAAAAGATCAAGTTAAAAATAAAAACAAGCGAGCAATCAGTACTATGCTAAAGTGCAGTAGATGATAAAACTAGTAAAATAATAAAATGACAATAAAATGACGAAACATGCAACAGGCAGACAGACTACAGATTAAAACTTAACTTACAAGCTAAAACTAAACACGACCCGACACTAAACGCTGATACGGACGATGACCCGACGCACTGGCACTCAACGGCCAATGAGATGACAACCACCGTGACAACCTCGGGCATTACGCGGCAGCCGAACGTTGTGCAAGTCGCCAATAGTGGGGACGTATTTGTCGGAGCTGCATCGCTAGAACATAGTCACGACCTGACCACGAGAGGAGTGGATCACGCATCCATAAATGAGACACTGGATTTTGGTAGTGCTCGGTAAGCCCCGCTCCGCCTGTAAGAGGTATTAAGGCGTTGACGCCAGAAAGCAGCTTGTTGGGCGCCGAAACCATAGACGGAAGACAAATGATTTAGGCGCGCACATAGAGAGGTGGTAAAGGGGCAATCTAAAGTAGCGGTAATCTGGGGATCATCGACGGCCGTCAAACGGTTAATGCGGCCCAGAAGAATATCGGGGATTCTGGCCGAGAGACACATCAGGTCCAACCCCCGGTCCTTCCGACGGGCATACAAGAGGGCGTTAGGGGTCTGAGAAGGAAGATTTAAAAAAGCCTTCAGACAGCGCCGAATAGCCTTATCGGCTCTGTTTAGAGTGTAACGGTCGATGCGAGGGTTCTGGAACGAATATAGAAACCTAGGAAGCAGGTAATCTTGAAGGATCACCAACTTCTGGTGGGGCTTAAGAGGAGCACGGGACAGGTTTTGCAGTGCAGAGAATAGGAGGTCGCAGGATGGAGAATCGACCCTCATAAAACTGTATTTATGGCCCAAGGAACCCTCAGCATCGACACCGGGGATAAGAGCCCCCCAACGCGCAGTCGAGAGTGTACGGCCAGATAAGGCTTCTTCATGGCCGTTAAAGCTTTCACCATCAACCAAGAACACTTGTTGGGATTAAGCTCCAAATGACGGTCCTCGAAGAATCTCACCGCAGTGTCGAGCATAAATCTCATGTCAGTGGGAGAAGAAGCTAACAGCAATAGGTCGTCGGCGTAGGGCAAACTAGAGATTCTAGTATTACCAACAAGGATACCGGCGGGAAGAGCAGCGACACGCTCTAGTAACTCATCGAGTACCATGTTAAAAAGCAGGGGGGAAAGGGGATCTCTCTGCTTCACACCCCGACGGATGGAGATAGGGCCAATTTGGGCCCCGGGGGTAGAAATAACGGTGTCACAGCCAGTAAGCCCCTCCATAATGAATCGTGAAAGGCGAAAATCTAGGCCGAACCTCCTAAGGGCACGCTTGTGCGAAATGGAATAAAACGCCTTTTTAAGATCCAAGGAGGCGATGGTGTACGGCCGTATGGCGCGGCGGTAGGATTTAACGACGGCCTGCAGAATCAGGGAATTCGCCATAGTCCCGTCAAGGGACCGGAAACCTCGCTGGGACGGGTGGACAGGTAGACGCGCCATTCTATGAAATAAGAGTCGGTGCATGACCCTCAGAAGGAGATTGGCGATAGTGATTGGCCTCCAGGAATTGATATCCCCAAGGTCGGCACCACCCTTGGGGATGAGAGTAGTTCGGCATTTTTTAAGGGCTGCTGGAATATAGCCCGCCATAAGCGTTCCATTGAAGAGGACGGTCACACTACGAGAGGGGACATGGTTGGACATGGTGTTGAGCCTTAAGCTCACATTTTCTTTTTTTTATTACGAATATACTGAGTGTTGAGCTCTAAGCTCACACCTTGGACTATTTATATTTCCCCAATATTTTAGATATTTTCTTAACTAATATTGAAGCAATTTTGCACGAATTTACATGCGGAAATTGAACCATCTACTTTATATGTACATAATTTTTTTTAGATCGCCTTTGAACTAGTATTTGGGGTTGCGTTTAAGCTTGAGCACGCTCTGTCCGGTTCTTTTTTTATTCGACTTCGTAGCTAGCAGCAATTTCCGCGTCGGACCATAAGAAAAGGAGTTCGAATCACTTCCTACCTCGCGGTATAGGGGAAATGTTTGTATATAGTAATTCTTGATAATAATAAATAATAATAATATTTATTCAATCACTTCTTACAAATGACAAATGAGGAAACATAAGTCAGATGACACATGACAAGTACACTAAAAAGACAAAATAAATATAGAGAAGCCCACAAAAGTAAACTTGTGCGTGGGCTGAACAATGGTTTTTAATTATTTGTCAAATTATGAACAGAGCATAACAGCAATTTTGTTTGGTATTTCGTCTGGAGAATATAGTAGAATAATATATAATAAATATATAATAATAATTCAGAAGACTGAACTCGAATGCTTAATGTTGAAACCAGTAAATATTTTTCCTATCAATTATTAGGTGTATCTTTTCACGTGGCGTAATTAATAACCATTTTTGTATCGTCTTTTTTAGTAGCTTCAATGAATTAATTCTTCTTATATGCAGAGGAATTTCAGATATCACAATAGGAATTAGGTAAGTGAAACATCTCTGACCAATTGTTTTATGACATTTAGGTATTACNGGAATTTATTATAATGACAGAAATTTGGAGCACCATATTGGAACGAATAGACAAAACAAATAAATATCTTCAGAAAGAAACAATGACAATGGACGTTGCAACAAATTTGTTCATTTCACTTGATGATTTTATTATCAATCTCTGAGATAAATTTGATTGCTTCGAATCGTCTGCCAAAGAGAAATATCCGTAGATTGACTACAAGGACCTATCTCAGAGAACAAGAGGTAGAAGCTCACGTCTGACATTTTATGACGGCTCTGCGCCGTCAATCCAATTAAATGGGAAAGAGAACAAATTCCTCAAAATAAGAATTCGTACTACATTGTAGTGCGTCCTATTCTTCCATGTAAATTACTCTTTATATTATAATTTAGTTAACATTGTTATTTTAAACTATACCGCTATGTAGAGTGCATCCGTATTTGATCAATTTTTTAGACTGGCGTGGACGGCCGACAACGGTAAAACAAACAAATGTGTGTAACTGAGTGTAGATGGTCACACTTCCACAGTCCAGTACTGGCGTGTACAGACATGACAGAAGATGATATGATAGACTCTGAAAACGCTATTGATCTTGATACGGAGGCCAATACTAATAGTGAAGTACAAGAATTAGAAGTCAATTAAAGTCATTAAAAAAAATCCGTTACCTGGTATTACTGCGAAGTCTTCTAAAAAACCTATCATGACAACAAAAAAGAAAAATTGATAAAACGGATGCTATAGGAAAGCTTCTTTTATTGGAACAAAGGAAAGTTGAACATTTGGAAAAACTGCAAGGAAATAAAGACATCTGAAGAACTCAACAAGGATGAAGATTACTTATTTTCTTATGAGTTTGCTACCATATCTTTGCGATATCCCCAAAAGAAAGAAAATTGCAACCAGAATACGCCTGCAATGAACGATGTGAACAAGTTAACGCTAATAAACGTACACTACAGACAGTCGCCTATTTTCGTCACTGAATATACAAAAATAACCTACAGATTTTAATGTAGACATTAAAAAAGACCAGTGGCGTGCCAAGGTCTTCGCCTCCCTCCCCCCCCCCGCAATTTTTTTCAAGGGGCCCCCCTCTACATCAAAAAAATTAATATACTGCCTATACTGGGTGACAACGACACTACTGTCTGCGATGATATTTCAAATCGGTTTATAGATAGAAAAAATTTGGTGTGACCTCACCTTTATATTTTGATTCTTTTTCTTTCGACTTTTTGAAGAATAAGAATTCTAATTAATAAAATTCATATTTCATAGCGTCATAAACGTACCAAATTCCAGCGATAGTATATGGCCAATATGAGTTCTGGTTTAGGTTTGGAAAATTACAGAACATAACATTATAACTTTATTTAATAAACATTNTCTCTTTTTCAATATTTTTTCATATATTTTTGACAAGTTGCTCAGCAGCGATATTGGTCTATAATTTGTAACGTCTAACTTATCACCGGATTTAAATATAGGCTTTATTGATGCTTGTTTAAACAACTTTGGGAATACTCCATTTTTTATTGATAGGTCGATTAGAAAACTCAACGGCTTACAGATAAAAGTTGCAATTTTTTTTTAACGTTTCTGATTTCAAACCGTCAATACCTGGAGATGCTGCCTCCTTCAACTGCATAATAACTTTTTTAGTTTCACTCTCATTAGTTTGCTGAAGAAAGATTGATTGTAAAATTTTTGTCTGTTTACATTTATATTCTGAGTCATACTTTATTTTACTAGCTAATGAACTCCCTATTTGGCTATAAAATGCGTTAAAAGTTTCAGCAATTTCAATTGGATTATTGGTTACGTTGTCATACCCAGTTTTTATTT
The DNA here is from genome assembly GCF_000390285.2 of Anoplophora glabripennis. Lineage (NCBI taxonomy): Eukaryota > Metazoa > Arthropoda > Insecta > Coleoptera > Cerambycidae > Anoplophora > Anoplophora glabripennis. The sequence continues at coordinate 89,991 of NW_019416614.1, read as the reverse complement.
GTTTAACTTCACTAATGTTAATTTTATTTCCATTTATATTTTTTAGATTTTCCCACAATTTTTTATTACAATTTATATTGTTTTCTACTAACGACTGGTAGTAACTAATTTTAGATTTCTTTATTAAATTGGTAAGCAAGTTTCTATAATTTGTATATTCTCTTTTTGTTTCTATATTATCCGGATTGTTTTGTACTTTTTTGTATAATGCATGTTTTTTGTTAATCGACTTTACTAACCCATCAGTAATCCAGTGACCTTTTCATTTCACTTCTCTTTATCAACTTTTTGGTTGTACATTTATTAATGTTTTCTTTTAAATAATCAACAAAATATTCTGTTGCCATGTCTACATCGCCCTGCTGATACAAATTATCAAATGATTCATTTTCAAGAGTTCGATTTAGTTTTTTATAATTTAAATAAATTTTATATCTTTTCTTATAATTCATTTTATTTTTTATTACAGATAGGCTAGACACACGAATTACAGTTGAATAATGATCTGTTATACTACTTTGCAAGATAACTGGAAGAAACAACTCATAGTTTAGTTTTGTTCTTATAAACATATGGTCAATACATGTTGCACTCTCACCATATACCCTAGTGTGTTTGTTTACCATAGAAATAAATAGTCTCTACATATTATTTTTTTGTTGACATTGATTATTGCTCACTCAGCTTTTGATTATATGTGTACCTATGTATATAGATAATTTGAATAATTGTAAATGTTATATTCTAATTACAATTCTAATTGAAATAAATTTGTTATTGTCATTTTAATTACTATTTTTTTTTGGTTGCTAACCTGTTTGGTAAATTTGGTGGAGTAGCAACACATAGAGTGGAAAGGGTATAAATTTACCTGGCGCCCATATATCAACTTTTAGTTTTTCTTTTACCATCTTAAAGAACCTCACCTGTCTCCTCTGACGCTAGACGAGGCCGACCCTTTCTTAATGGACCTATCCGTTTCCCCTTAAGGGACGAGGAAGGTGACAAGAGCAGTATCACAAGGAAGCTTCTAATCTGAAAAACCTTACGGTGACATACCGATAGAAAAAGTGGAATGTGTCAATCATTTTTTGCGAAACTTGTGCCACAAACTGAAAGATATTTCTAAAACAGCAAGAAGTTCTTCTTCCTTGAAAGTAATCCCAATAAAATTGAGAAGAAAACTAGAAAATAGTATTCTCAAGTTCAGAGTTACTATAAAGAAAGCGTGCAAAATATGATTTAACTTATTCAGAAAAATTATTAATTAAGTTTCCGAAAAGATATCCAGAATAGTGTCGATCACATATTTGCTTGCACGAAAAATATGACGAATATTAAACCATGTGAAAAAAATTTAATTCCACAAATTACTGAATGTGGACTTAAGCAGAATATAATGAACTGCCTTCAAATAGTGTTATAACTATCCTGCTGAACTTCTGAACTTTATAACAGTTTAATAAACAAATTTGTAGGTAGCTAGAGGAAATTATTCACAGCAAATACCAGAGGTCAAAGTTCCAATTCTCTGTGGCATCAGGAAAGAGTCTTCAGAATAACTAAGTTCAATTTTGGTTTAGTATGCAAACTGAAGGCAACTAAATCTTATGCTACAGTGCAACATAATAAATTTACCAGCAACAGTGCCACTAAATGTGGGCAAGAACATCAAATGATAGCAATTCAAGATTGCCAGGAACTCCACTGGATTAACTGTAACAGACTGTGGATTTTTCATAGGACAAGATGACGAATATTTTCTTGGAGCAAGTCCTGATGGCGGTTATTGACGACGATTCGATCGTAGAAGTAAAATGCCCCGAAACGAGCAAGGAATTGACGAAAAAAAAAAACTTGATCGATAAGAATGGAAAAATTCAGTTGAAGGTGAACCATAATTATTATTTTCAAGCTCTCTCCTGCAGGCCCTTTACATATTGAGAAGATTTATAAAGAACTTTTAGCAGAATAAAATGAAGCCAAATCCTCCGGAATAATCCGAAGGGTTTAGTTACAAGCTAGAACATCAAGTAAATCAGGCACCGTGGATAATATTATGGGATGGTATGTAAACATACATACATATACAGGGTGTCACGGAAATGGTGGACAATCTCTCGGATATGGATAGATAATGAGAAAATAATGTCACAAGTTCATATAAAATTTTTTCCTCCGGGCTCACCCTGTAGAGTTATTGTTATAAAATATGGAGTATTCCAATGAAGAATATGCTGATATGCATTTAATGTACGGTCGGGCTCTTTGTAATGCTTCGGCAGCAAAATTTTATCTGTTTGATGTCATGAATTAGACATTCTTAAGGTATATTTACCCTCGAATGTAATACATTCTCCAAAAAATAACTGAGCAATTTTTTCTAATGTAGACATTTTTTGTCTTGTTCTTTTAATTCCTACAGGGTGATTCAGAACTTATCCAAAAAAAATTGGGTATAGATGCGGCATGAGAAATGGAGGCAATATCGTAAAAAATTTTTTTGTAAAATCCTTATAGTTTCCGAGAACAAAATTATTGAAGTTATAGTACATTCAACGACTACATAGCTGGACAACTGTAGTCTCTGGCGTCATTTGCAATGCGCGTGGAGAGCCACGTGGTCTCAGCGACTCCGAATACTGAAGTCGTATTCTGCAATCGTCGTTGCAACAATATTTACCAGTTATCTGTTGTGTTTACAATATTTTTTTAGTAGTTAGTGTCAAAAATGGGTAGTTCGTGTCAAAAATGGTTTGCGTGTATAGCAACTCGGAGTTGATGGATATCGTTTTAATTTATGGTGAAGCATTTGTGTTATGGTGAAGCAAGACAACATTTGTGTTAGTTCGTAGAAACTGAGTAAGACGGACCCAAATGTGTTTACACGTTGGTGGATTTTGAACAATTCAGTTTGAAAGCAGGGGCGTCCGCGCGTGGGTTACCTAGTGTGTTTATAACAAATAATTTTATAATATTGTGGAATGATTACTCGGTGTTTGGTGCATGCAAGATAGACAGTAAACAAATCTAGAAGTCAGCAACCTATTCGAACAAACACGGTCACTTTGTTTGTAATTTTGTCATTCTTGACATTAATAAAATAAATACAGTCCACATTAGTTTGATTTGTATAAAGAATCATAAGAAAAAAGTGATATTTGTTCACAACCAAGTCATACAGGGCTTACAAAAGACCCGGTTTCATATTAAAAATCTGGATGAGCTCTGGCAAATATCTGGAACATTACATATGTCCCCACAGTAGATTCTTTAAGCGATGTTCGCAACGGAGAAAAAAATTTCTTATATAACGAAAGCGATTGGTCGACATGAAATGACGTTATAGCTGCCTGCGTATTTGAAGTAATCTCTAAAGGCAGTTAATGAATTTTATGTAAAAATACAAAAAACTTTAAAAGTTATATTCATTAGAAGGAAATAAGTTCACATTCGTGCTTATAGAATTTTATTTTTTGCAAGTTACAGAGTGGTAAGTACAATATGGTATAACTATAATGGTACAACAATGCAGTTCAATTATCACGTTATAATATTAAGTCATTAAATGTTACTTGTATGTACGAAATAAGAAAATTTTAAAATTATTTAATGAATCTTTCATCGCTAACATTATTGAATTAAAATAAAATCAGTCATTTATTTACTATGTTCAATATTAAATTAAGGAATTTATAAAACACAATAATTCTCGGGAAAGAAAACAGCCTTCAACTGGTTCCGTATCGATGAAATAAATTAGTTCCGACTTGTTTCGTGCACGTGCAGTTATTATTTTGAATATTTTCCAGCTTAATATTCCATAACCATGGTTTCATTTAGGTCCTTCTAGTTACTGTGCAAAAAAATGTAACAAAGGCGTACACCTCCCGGTACGTCTAAAAACGAAACAAAAAGTTTGTTTTAATATAGATGAAGCTTCTATATTGAAGGTACAACCACTTCTATATATGGGTAACTTTCAGTTAAATTATTAAAATTTTGCAGAATTTCGTGGATAAGTCATTGCTGTTTTGTTTTCTCGCGAGCTTTCATGTTCCTGAATTATCCTGAAATATCTGAAAATTGTCGATATGCAACTCGGCAACAGTTACATTTAAACTGGATTAATTTGATGATTTTACGTAGAATTCAATGAGAATACCACCAATTATGTGGCTAACACGATTTTTACAACTTTGTTCGTTCAACCGATCCTATAAATCTCCAAATATGAAAATAGTTACATATATATAGGTACAGAAATGACCTTACATAGGTCAGCCTAGTCAATGGATATAGTGAATATGAAGATTCTCTAAATGCTACAAGTTTTTTTTCCATTTGATGGGAATTCGTACAAAAATCTGTTCGTGCAAAATGTGAGATTGAAACTGTTTAGATTTAAATTGCCTACGCCCATGTAGTGCAATTCAACCTTAGAAAAAAGGTGCCACAGTAACTCGCGAAACTACATTTTATATTTATATTTTCAGTGCTTAGTATTCTCTTTCAATAACTGTTAACCAAAGTGTATGCAGTTAAAATAAAGAATGAAATAACGTATGTGGTTTCATAAATTTAACATCCATGCAAAAGAAATATACAGTAAAGCATTATCGAAGTTGCCCGCAAGTCAGCAACTAACAGACCCCTGAACCGGGACAAAACAGAAACAAATACGTGGTAATGTAGCCTATTTCCTATTTAAAAAGTATAAAATAGACCTACCTTTATGTCAATATATCTTTTTAAAACAATGGAGGAAAGTACTGATAATTTATACACAATTGAACAAGAGATAAACAAAGGTGACAAAGTAAAGAGAAAATGTAGTATATAAATATTTCACGAATTAATCTGTAATAAAATACTATTTGTTTCGTATTTAAAGATATCATCTATCTTACCTCTTTGCAAAATTACTAAAGTAAATTTTACATTGTTGTATTCTAATAAATACACTGATTATTCTTATTTTAGTCTTATTCATGTTTTGTTGAAAATTTATTTATTGAATAAGTTATATTGGAATAAAATTATTAATAAATATTTTAATTTCGTTGATATGAATTAGATGTTGCACCGAAAATAACTAATTTATGAGAACAGTTAAACAATTTTTCACGAACAGTCAGTTGTATATTATGTTTAAATATCACAAATATTCAAAACTCGGTAAGAAACAATTACGTCTCATCCTGTGCAACGATATTATATACTTACAACCTATCCAATCCAAAAATGGAATATAAAATATAAAACTATATGGGATTGTATCACCTCACTCTTTCACATTATGTCTACCTCAAACCTATATACATTTTATCGCATTATTGTGTGTCCATATGGTTTCCGAATATTATCAATTAATTACTACAATTTTTACTATAAATGTATATAGCGACATCTACATGAATGTTGTGTTACTTTGTTAGAATAGGATTTTAATTTTATATCTTAAACTTTAAAAACAAAGTTGCGTAACCTCTCTAGTCGCTTGAATAATTTTTCAAGATTCATATGATTCCGTACGAACAGATTTTCGTACGAATTTGCATCCAATGTAAGCGCTGTTCTATACTTTCGTGAAATAGATAAACAAATTTTAAAATACAGAGTATAGTGAATAAATAATACAGGAAGTAACTCACCATTGTTATAATCTGGTTGTTGGCGCTGTGGCTGCCAATACTTTTTATAGCAAGTGCATGCTGAGTATTCATCAGGATCATATGTAAAATCTTTTGATTTCTGATGTCCCAGTTATACCATGGCAAGTCATTTAAAGTTAAATATAGCAGATCGCACTGAAAGGAAATTTTGTTATCGAGACAAATCTCTTTCTCCATTTCTAGATTTATGAATTAAATGTTAAGATAAATTTGGAGATTTAATATATATCTTATTCTTAGAATTACGTGTCATATTATTATTATTATTATATTTATATCAATCTCATTTCTCTAATTTTACTAATTTTTATACTGATTCGCCGTTGTCTAAATGAGGTTTTTAATTAATGAAGTTGTTAAATTTACAAAGCTTAAGACGTATAACAATTAAATATGCTTTTTTCCAAAAATCATCCAATAGTTTTAATTTTAATTTTGTGGTATGCAAATAAACTTACTTCATTTTCATATTGTTGTGCAAAATAGCAGTACTCCCACAGTAACAGATTTGAGACCAAAAGTAATGCCATAACATTGACATCGAATTGAATAGTCTGAAACATATCTTTTAAGAAGCATCTAGTAAATACAGGGTGTTTTCCTTAAAAATTTGTTAGGCCACTACTGATAATTATATATACACACATATTCCGAGATTAGAGAAAAGGTTTTTGCCATCGATTTATACAATTATGTTCATAGGATTATGTTCACTGTGCTTTACATTTCATGAAACCATCCGTATTTCTAGTTATTCTATATTGAATTGTTTTGATAATTTAGTTCGAAATAATTCCCTGAAAAACGATTATTACTAAGGTCCATTTTAATTCAGTATAAAATTATTTTATTTTCTTTCTTACTAGTTTTGGCTATTAAGCCGTCTTCAGGTAAGAAGAAACTATAACGTATAAAAGAACAATTTTCAATATACAGGCTGTTTCAGAAAGACCTCCCGTAAAAACAGGGGGTGATAGCACGATAAAAAAAATAAGATTTTTTTTCTCTTATGAACTATACAATGTCTATCTCCTCTTGTTTTCGAGATACAGAGCGACAAAAAAATTTTTTTTAAATACAATTTTTATGCAAATTTCCAAGCGATGCGAAATATTTTTATGAAATTTGGTATTCCGGGGTTTGTAAGGATGCCAAATACGCTGGTCTAATTATTTTTTGGATATTTCATAGAGGGCGCTAGTTATGCTACATTCCTATTACATTTTAAGTTCCAATTTTTTTAAGGTTAGGTTTTTACCATTCGGGCTTCAATTCTAATGTACAATTTTATTTTCTAAGAATAATGTACTCTTGTTAGAATTTCCTAATGTGGACGGTTTTCGAGAAAAAAGGCTTTTAATTAAACTCTTACAATATTAGGGTGTATAAAATAAGTGACTTTTCTCAACGTATGTCAAAATTTATTGATGGATCTGTCATATACAACGCATACATTCTTAGTAATATTTTAAACTCTAACTTTATATGAAAATCTTAATGATTTTAGTGACTGTAGTTTGTAATGACTTAGTCACTAAAATTAAATTAAAAGTTAATTGGAGTTTAAAATTAAAAAAATAATTAGGCCAGTGTATTTGGCATCCTTAAAGACCCCGAAATACCAAATTTCATAAAAATATTTCGCACCGTTTGGAAATTTTCGTAAAAATTCTATTTACAAAAAATGTATTTTGTCCCTCTGTATCTCGAAAACAAGAGGAGATAGACATATAATATATAATTTTTGTCCCTGTATTTACAGGAGGTCTTTCTGAAACAGTCTGTATAAACAAACAAGCAGTAAACAAATATTTTCCAATTATTATAAAAAAACTAATTTAAACAATCTGCTTCATAAACTACTAATAAATAACATAATAATTTATTAAAATATATAAAATATCAATATATTATAAAGAACTTTTTAAGTCACCTTAACTGGTTGAGGACAAACAATAAATGTTTCTGATATTCTACATTTCAATATAAGGGACAACCTGAAAGATAAAAAATAATAAAAGGATAGAAGAATATATATAAATAGGAAGTTATTTCGTTGAAATGGAGACAATAATTATATATTTTTTATTGTTGTAATATTATTTCTTTTATTTAACCGTGTATGTTTCTTGTGAATATTATCAATAAATGTGAATATTTTAAAGCCGACAGTGTTTTAAGATAAATTTTTAATACAAGCTGGAGAACTGAAGAGATTTATAAAAAATAAAAAGGAAAATCAAACGCTTGTCTAACTAAATTGATTAAGATGTGCTTATACGTTGCATTTGAATTTGTACCAAAGTCTGCTATATAAGAAACTACAAAAGTTTGTCCCAATGTGACAAATTAAAATTTTATTGTCGTATAAACGGAGCTTTGTTTTACTGAGTATTTTGAAAATAGTTTTATTGAGGAATCTTATAATACACATACACTCATAGATATTTATGATTGATTTACATTAATTAATATTTAAGGTTGGTGTACTGAACTAAAAAAACAAGTCGAGTAAGCAAATGACATGTATCTCATTAGCCTTGTATGTTTTGTAAAGCAAGTAAACGTTCATAGAAGGTTCATAGAAAGTTGCACCAAATCATTTGCTTACTTGATTTGCCTCTCTACTGGCTTCATGTGAACTGAGTTTCATACTTAGTTATTGTCCTGAACGTTGATGTTAAAAAAAATCATTAGCTGGGTTTTATAGATTTTCTTTTATTTTACCTATTCATTCTGTGTCATTGTGACACTCCTAAAAATTCCAAATATACTCACCCATATAATGAATATAATGCTTATAGTTATAACTGCTACTGCTGCAAGTTGCCCAGTTAACAAGCCCCAATATAAGCATTTATTGAATCCAGTATGACACCTATATAGTATAAAAGTAAATGTTACCAAATATACCTTAGTTCGAAGGTACTACACTTGTACAATATACAGGGTGATTCAGTCATAATGTCATTAATTTTAACCACGTATTCGGAAGGCTTAATAAACAGAAAATCGGAAAAAAAAAATTTAGCTCTACTTAAAAATGAAGGAAATCAACCCATATTTCCCGCTAAGAGGGCGGCCCTGCCAGATGCCCGGATGCTCGGAAAATTTTGTAACATAATGTCACGAACAAATCGTCAGCTGAAGCGAATAGCGTTGCCAAGTTCACATCATAATCTGTGGTTCACATTTACTTAATCCGCTTTAGTATACGGATACATATGTACGAAACCAATAAAATGCAAGTAAATAAAGGAAGGATCATGGAACTTAGTGCAAAATGTTTTAACAAGTCTGTGTTCTCGAACTTTCGTTAAAAGAAAATTCATAAAGCAGAGGTTTTTTATCAAATAAAAAACGTCGGCACACGAAATACCCGAATATACAAAATACATTACCATGGTTACAAAACCATTAACAATTTAAAGCGTTTATTCAAATTTACCACCCTCCATATCTCCCGCATTTTTCTCGCAAAGGAGTTAACATCACACATTTTCAAAAAGATCAAGCTCTAGAAGCAGCTGTTTCCGCAATCGTCTTGAATTTTGCAATTGGTTCCTAAATCGAAATGCAGCAGAACATAACTTTATTAGGAAAGTGCTCTGGACGGATGAATGCTGTTTTACTCGTGCTGGCATTTTAAACAGGTAAAATTGTAGTATTGCTTTCTCAAAAACAATAAGTATTTACCTTGGTTACACCACTTTATATTTACACTAAAGTTTATATTTATTATGTAAACTTTGGTTATACGCAACTGCATATTGAATAATAAATTGAAATATTAAAACTGTGTATTATTTAACATAATAAATTATAAAACGTGAAAACGTTAGTAATAATATCAAAAATGATAAATTGTAATAACCGTACATTCGAAAACAATCATCCCTATTCATTACATTCAGTTTGATGACACGATTTTCCTTTGATAAAAGACCGACAACTTTTTGCTCTGCTTTGCATGGAATATGATCCTACTACAGTTCGTATTAGTCTAGGAGCCAGATAGGGTTCCGTGTACTAGCTATAAAAATAAACTTTTTACAGCCATTTAAACATTTAATTTGTTGATAACAATTAAACTTTCAGGCTTTGCGATCAAGTTTTTTGGATTCAGAAGGTCAAAATACTTTATAGAATAAGTTGTTTGCACCCGTGGCACTCTGATTGGCAACGGAACCCTGTCTGCCTTCTAGACTATAGTGCATGTGCAAATTAGAAGGTTAGTGACCTCGACACAGGTAAGCCTAGGTCGAAAACACGTACGTACGTACTTGTCTCCGTCCGATTGTTTTTTTTATTTTCTATTACTTACAGTCAATGTTTAAATACTACATATATTTCACCCTCTCTTTATAATTTATCTAGTGAGTGTGGGTTTTTTATGTCATTATTTCTGTAATGAAATTGAAATGGTTATGAAAAGAAATTTAAATTATTTGAACTCTTGGAGTTTTGTAATTTCAATATTAAATTTTATTTAAAGTGAAACAGAGCTAATTTCTTTGCAGCCATAATAGTCACAATTGGTGAGATGAAAACCCGCACACTACTCGTCGGTTTAGCTTTCAGAGGAGATTCGGTGTCAATGTATGGGCAGGAATATATGGCGATAGTTTAATTGAGTCGCATTTTCTACCTGAACATCGGAATGGGCCGCGTTACTTTCAATTTTTAGTAGAAGGCTTACAGCAAATTAAAAAATTATCACTATGATGTTAATAAAAACTGATTTTTGGCAAGGCATGCTCAGACCTCGAGGTTCGTGCTGGGCAACAATAACAATTTAATATGTTGATTGCATAATTATAAAAAATAATTTATAGCATTTTAAATTATTATTGTCTGACGTGAGCAAACCGTTTATTTATTGTCTTTATATGAGCGAAAATATATAAATTTGGCAACGTTGCATCTAGGACGTCAGTCGGTCAGTAACAGCCTGAAAAGGGGGTTAAATAATGATTTGAAAATATTTTTTTTCAGTTTACATATGCATTTACTTTTTTTTTTTAAATTACGCCATCGTATTATACTCATTTTTCTCTATCTGCTCTTAAAATTAATGACATTATGACTGAATCACTCTGTATACATCCTTATAAAATATATTTTATAAATGTAGCCTACAAAAGCTATACTAGTGGTCAATTCAAGGACAGCCAATTAAAGCTTAGGAAATTTACGTAAGTTTAGTTCAATAACAATTCACAAGGAAATGACGAATTCTCATGACACACTCTCAAATTCATCGGTAGTGTACACCAAAGTTCCCGATTAATCAACCCTGCGCATACAAGAGTAGAAGAAATAGTATATTGGTTTTCGTTAGTAGAAAACGATGTGAAAAAGCTTTCCGGCGAAGCAATGTGTATGCTGTGCTTTAGTAGTGCGTGCCTGTGTTTAAGATAGTCTGAACAAAATCCCAATGTTGGTAAGGTAAAAACACCAGTCTTTGACAGTGCTTCAGTGATCGACATTTTTCACAATGTTGCCAAAAATAAGAACGTTTTAATATTTGTATTAACTTTCAGAAGAAAATCGTATACTTTAGTATGTTCGGCAACGCTGCAAATTAGAACGAATCCACCTGACGTCATAACGCAGTCTCCAAAATGGCGAAGTGTTCATGTGCATGAAAGTGCGTTTTTCTAAGGAATATTGTTAAGGTACGCATTCACATTGATGTATATTTTGGTTCTAAGAAAACATTTTTTTAGTAAGGGATTTGAAGAAATCTCCAATTTATCCTAACTTTTATGAGTGTCAAACGCTGGATCCAAAAACCTGTGCTTGTTCCAATCTTTGAAAACTTGTCAATGACCGGTGCACATATGATTATTAAAAATAATTCACTAAATTAACCGCAGTAACCTAGGATACAGTTGATATAAATTTGAAAGTATTTGGATTTCATGTTCTAGTCATTAACGTTGTATGTTGATTACTGGAACACTTGATGTCTATCACTGGTACAAATAATATCTTCGTTCTTTACAGGAACATGGCGCGGAAAAAAAATTATTCTAAACTTCAAATGGCTACAGCGAAAGAATATTCAGTACCTAGAACCACACTGCATTATACTTATCTTTAATACTACTATTAACCCAAGTCGTATTTTCAATACAGACGAAAGCGCTTTCTTTTTACAACCAAAAGGTGGAAAGGTACTAACAAAGAGAGGAGACAGAATGACGAGAAAGAAAACTTAATAGTACTGGTGACTGCAAATGCCAATGGAGACCGCCAATTGCAGTCTTCAAGTACCAGAGAATTCCTGCTCATATTGCACTAGTATAAATAAAGAATAGGACATAGGACGATTCGATAATGATTGGATGTATGGGCCGACATTTTATGAATATATCACTAATATATTCGTTCCCTGGCTAAATGAAAAAGACCTTGAACGACCAGTCTATGATGTCAATACCAGTCAATATGACCCTTCAATTATCCCAGTACTGTTCACAAAATGGATTCGAACTTGGCCCATTTAATCCAGCCGATGATGTTTCTGTTTTTAAAACCTTAAAAACATTTTGGAAACAATGTGTTAGAAAGTGGCAGATAGACAACTATGGGAATACCTTCAAAAAATAAAGTTTTGGAAGTGTTTTTGAACAAGCGTTAGAAAAAATCACAAAAGAAACTACCTATACAGCATGGATTTAAAGCATGTGGACTTTCACCACTTGGGGCTGACTATCAGGTCTATTCTTATTCGCCCTCTGTTAAAATTAACAATCCGTTTAAATTTTCTGTTTTAACAGACCGTTAAAATATTAACTAAAAATGCTATTCATTAAACGCATTTTAACGGATGGTTAAAATCACAAATATAAACGGGTCCGTTAGTTCATTTGAGATAATGTGAATACGATTGGTAGAAATTCGATATAATGAAAATACGATTCTGATAATCTAACCTCAAAAATTAATATTATAGTGAATATTTTCGTTTTGTCCGTTACTAAATACATTATCATATTTTATATAGTATGGCAGAAGGTAAGAAAAATTATAAGAATTTGTTATTCATCACTTGTGACAAAGTGAAAAATTAAAATACTGATTTAATGTTTATAAGTTAAAAAGTTTTATCATTTCAGGAGAAAAAAAACTCGTATAACAAAAAAGCAGATTATTACAGTTGTAAATTAACTGAAAGGGCATTCCTTCTTGTACAACCAACGGAACATAATATGTTTCCAAAACTGCAATCAGCCTGGGAAGAATTGTCTTGTTTACTAAATAATATGGAAGGCCCTTCAAAAACCATTACCCAATGGAAAGCGGTAAGAAAATATCTATAATATAATATCACATTAAACACGTATAATTAATATAATAAAATATAGGTTATGTCTGAACTAATGTAAAAGAGAAAGCAAGGAAAATTTATGTAGAACAGAGAACTAGAGGTGGACCGCCTCCTAAACCCCTGACAGACACAGAGGAAAAATTATATACTCTAATTTCAAAAGTAGCCGTCGAAAGTTCTGTGGAAGTATCGGTGGGATTAGCAGACGAGGAAATTCAGTTACCATTCGAAAATGCAGATGTAATTGAGATTCAAGATGCAGAGATGGAGCAGCTACAGTTACTAATACAAGAGACAAGAGACGCCTATGCGTGTGCGTGCGTGTGTGTATTTTAAAGTTATTAGCCTGCAATAAAATCCTTTATTATTATTATTATTATTATTATTATTATTATTATTATTATTATTATTATTACCTCTTTATAGCCTGATGGTGTTGGATGTATTCCTTCAGTTTGACGTGAATATCATTTTGGTAAGCAGCGTCATAAAACATGTCTATCCCTGTCATTAATACCTGAATATTGTCAGTTAATATGTATAACTGAAATTTTATATGAAATATGTGGTACAACCACAAAAGGTGCATTGACATCACTGAAAAAGTAGTTCGCGACAAACAAAAATAGTATATCAATCGAATCATCAGCTTTCTTCCATATCGCTGATTTATGTGCATTAAAATAAAATGGATTTCGTCACTCCCACCAAGCCCCGACAATATAATTAACATAGCAAGTGCAGGAATGATCAGAGTCTTGCGTAAGTTTTTGGCAATTCTCTTTATTCTCCGGATTGTTTCTTCGCTTCCATTACTAATTGGCTTCAGGGAATGCCTCATGGTTTTAATAACCTCCTGATATAAATTGAAGAATGCGAACACATACATATTTCCTAACATTCCCTGGAAAAAAAAAATAGCGATAAGTATGGCATGCTAAAAAATTAAAATACCGGTTAGGTATATCTCAAGAACGCTGAGAAAAGTGTTTCTTTATAGAGCTCTGCGAGATACGCCTCTTATTTGGAGAACCAGTGCATACAAATTTAAGTAGGTACATAATAACTTACTGCAAAAATATATATTTGTATGGGTAGAAAAATTATGATGTCTTGCCCTGGCGGACCACTATTTACATATTTCACATACAAAATATTGTCCACTCCAGCCAGTACAATTATTATTAAATTAATAATCTTATTTGCACTATTTCGGTGTAAAAGTGACACCAAGTTGAAGAGCGGATGTAAAACGTCTCCTAAAAAGTATGAAAATTATGTTCCCTGAAAAGGGAAGGTGTCCCTGAAAAGGATGGTCAACGGTTGACCACAGGTTCCTTGGATGAAAATAAGACTATTTAGCCCAACTTACCTATATTTATACAAAAGTGCACGCCTACTGAGATATAGCCTTCTAAATATACAGGGTGATTCAGTCATAATGTCATTAATTTTAAGAGCAGATAGAGAAAAATGAGTATAATACGATGGCGTGATTAAAAAAAAATTTAAATGCATATTTAAGCTGAAAAAAAATATTTTCAAATCATTATTTAACCCCCTTTTCAGGCTGTTACTGACCGGCTGACGTCACAATATTATGCACGGCTACGATATGAACCTATGAACAACGCGCCCTAGATGCAACGTTGCCATATTTATATATTTTCGCTCATATAAAGACAATAAATAAACGGTTTTGCTCACGTCAACCAATAATAATTTAAAATGCTATAAATTATTTTTTATTTATGCAATCAACATATTAAATTGTTATTGTTGCCCAGCAAGAACCTCGAGGTCTGAGCATGCCTTGCCAAAAATCAGTTTTTATTAGCATCATAATTTTAATATTTTAACAACATTTGCTGTAAGCCCGAAGGGGAAGGTTTTCAAACAATTCTACTAAAAATTAGTAACGCGGCCCATTCAGATGTTCAGGTAGAAAATGCGGCCCAATTAAACGATCGCCATTGACATTGACACCGAATCTCCTCTGAAAGCTATACCACCGACGAGTAGTGTGCGGGTAGTAGTGTGTTTCATCTGACCAAATGTGACTATTATGGCTGCAAAGAAATTAGCTGTTTCACTTTAAATAAGATTTAATATTGAAGTTACAAAACCCCAAAAGTTCAAATAATTTAAATTTCATTTCATAACCATTTCAATTTCGTTACAGAAATAATGTCATAAAAAACCAACACTCACTAGATAAATTATAAAGAGAGGATAAATTGTATGCAGTATTTAAATATTGACTGCAATTAGAAGAGAGACTTGTATATTCCATAAAAAAACAATGGGACGGAGACAAATAAACAACTCGGTAC
>NW_019416614.1:54394-72544 GCF_000390285.2 Anoplophora glabripennis | reverse complement strand
CGACGGCAAAACATGGCACAGGAAAACGCTAGTCTCGACGGTTTCGCAACACAGAGACGACACGTCCTCCGACGGCAAAACATGGCACAGGAAAACGCTAGTCTCGACGGTTTCGCAACACAGAGACGACACGTTTTCCGACGGCCAAACATGGCTCGAGAAAACGAAGAGCCTTACCTCGCCAAAGCCCTTATTATTCTGGTGTTGGTGCTACCCATTTCTTAATATGCTCAGTAGCATAGACTCCAGTATATGGTATCTTAGATCTTTCTGATCCAAACAACCCTTTCACTTGGTATCGGTCATTCTCAAGAACCTGTGATATTTTGAAAGGTCCTTTCCACTTAGGAACCAATTTTCTACTCTGCCCGGTACTAACGATAGATGATATCTTCACCAACACCAAATCACCTACAGAATAACTCACTGGTTGGGCTCGATGTGCATCAAAACTGCTCTTTTGATAGGCCTGCACAGCTTCCACCTTATCCTTAATCTTGGTTCGCAAAGCGGTTACGTCAACCGTCTCATGATCTTCATGATCATTCAGAGTGCCAACATTACTTGGGCCAGATCGATACCCCAGTAATACTTCAGATGGGGTAGTATCTATTGCCCTATTGACTGTGTTGTTAATGCCCAATTGAATGTTCAGAATGTTGTCGTCCCACTCATCGTCATCTTTATTAGCGCCCATCGTCGATAATGCATCTAAAATGGTCTTATTGTATCTTTCAACTTGGCCATTCCCACGGGGCATCCCCACGGCATTAAGATGGTGTGTTATGTTTTTAGACCCACAAAATTCTTTAAATTTTCTTGAAATGAAAGCTTTACCTCTGTCACTGATTATACGTTTAGGAACCCCAAAGGTTTGGACGATCGTATTGAGTTCCTCCACAACATATTTGGCTTTTGTATTCCGAACAGCTCTTACGAAGCAGAATTTGGTAAAAGCATCGACAATAGTTAGGACATATTGATTGCCCTGTTTACTTCTGCACATGGGACCCAAGTGGTCAATATGAATCGTATGGAATGGACGTGGGATTTTTGAGATTGGATGAAGGTAACCATGTCGTTTACCTGATGGTGATTTAAAATACATACAATTGATGCAAGCTTGAACATATTTCTTTATAAACTTCCTCATTTTGGGAAACCAGAATTTATTGGCAACTCGTTCGTAGGTCTTGTCGAACGAGAAATGACCTATATCATCGTGATTAAATCTTAAGATTTGCCACCTACAAGTCTTGGGCAGCACCGCTCTGTTGCCATGTGCTGTTCTGCGATATACTCTACCTTTCCGTAAGTCATATTCATTAAATATATTCTTGTTACAGTCACGTTCGCCGGATTGTAGTATTCTTTTAACACTACTAACATTCGAATCCGCTTCTTGGGCAACCAATAACCAATCATCCTCTGTTAAGAATGTTGCATAAATTCCGAGACTACTATCGGTAGTGGGATTTCGGCTTAAGGCATCGACATGCGCCATTCGATTCCCTGGTCGATGCAGAATTTCGAAATCATATTCTTGTAAATCAAGAATCCATCTTCCTATACGCCTGTTCAGATCTTTCTTTGATATCGCATTTTTGACCGCTGCACAATCGGTGTATATTTTGAACTGGACTCCAATTAAATAGTGCCTGAACCTCTTGACCGACTGAACAATAGCAAGAGTTTCCAGCTCGAATGAGTGATACCTTTGCTCTGTTGGAGAGGTAGTTCTGCTATAATATCCGACGACCTTCTCTTTTCCTTCCTCAACTTGTATTAACATTCCTGCAATTCCTATGCGGCATGCATCAGTGTAGAGGATGGTCTCTCTCTTAGCGTCATAAAGAATTAGGATAGGTTCTTTAACCATGAGTTCTTTTAGTTTTTCGAACGCATTTTGTTGAGACGCAGACCATGACCAGTTTGTATTCTTTTTCAACAATACAGTCATTGGTTTGCTCACCAGTGCAAATTGGGGCACAAACTTTCTGAAATGTCCCACTAAACCAAGGAATTGTCGAACTTGATGGACATCTTTTGGAGTTGGGAACTCTTTAATGGCCGTTACTTTCTCAATGTTTGGGCTAATTTGTCCATCCTTAATAATATATCCCAAATACTCGATCTTGTCATGGAGAAAGTAACATTTCTCCATATTTAGACTGACGCCATGTAGTTGTAATCGTTGTAAAACAATATCTAAGGTTTCTAACCCTTCATCTAAGGTCTTTGATGGAATCAAAATGTCATCCAAGTACACTAGTACTTTTTTGTAACGAAGATCTCCCATTATTTGGTCGATAGCCCTTTGGAATACATAAGGAGCATTCTTCAATCCGAATGGAACCTTCAGATATTCAAATTTACCCTCCGGAGTTATGAATGCTGTAATTGGGATTGACTCTTGTGACATTTTGATCTGATGATATCCCGATCGACAGTCTAAAATTGTGAAATACTTTTGGCCTGTTAACCGATCTATCAAGTCCTCGATTAACGGCAAGGGGTAGTTTTCCTTCACAGTCTGTTTGTTAACAAGGCGATAATCCACACACAATCGGTGTTGCCCTGTCTTTTTCTTTACCATAATGACTGGGCTAGCAAATTGTGACTGTGATGGCCTAACGACGCCAGCTTCTAACAATTCGTTGATCAACCCTCGTAAGACGTGCTTCTCTGCTTCAGCTAATCTATAAGGTCGTTGTACTATAGGTTGCTCGGTTTTAAGTTTTATTTCCATTTCTGTTCCAGCAATTGTTCCCAATTTCCCCGTATCCAACGGAAAACATGTTGAATATTTTTCGATAATGGTTTGAAGCTGCCGCCGTATTGTTTCATCCTCAGTTCCGGTTTTGATTAGAATATTTGAGTGCACTTGCACCGCATTTACGTTCATCGCGTTACTAAAACGCAATTCATCACCAACACGGCAATATCTAATACCTATGTCTTCAGTAAAATTTTGTCCGACAACTAAATCTACTCCCGGCAAACACTTATCAAGCACTAAAATGTCGATAATTAATTTTACAGTGTCAATTCTAACACAACATGTTGTTTTATTAGTAACTTTGATTTCTTGGCCACCAAAAGCAGTAAGTGTGATAGGTTCAATCAGTTTATCAAGTTTTAAGTTCAGTTTACGGGCAATTTCGAAGGTTGTAATTGAACACTCGCTGCCAAAATCAATGAAGCACTGGGCTTTGTTTTCCCCAATAAACACGGATTTATAAAATTTGTTTTTATTTTCACTTTTAGATATTAGTAAAACTTGTCTATTATTTTTTATTGGGTTATTACCTGTTAAGACGTCTTTATTCCTATTTTTCTTGAAACAGTTATCTATTGTATGTCCTCTCTGTCGACAATAAACACAATGTAAACGCTGGTCACCCTGTTTGGCATTCTGAAGGCAATTAATTTGTTTATGACCCGGACGGTTACATTTGTAACACACAGCGGTAAAGGTTCGAGATTTACGTCTGTGGGTCTCCGTCAGCTGAGGGCGCATTTTCATAGCATTCGATGAAAGAAATATTGACTCGTCCTTTCTTTCGTTGAACCCTGTCATGTTCGGCTCAAACGCTTTTAAATAGACCGCTAATCTCGAAGGATCATCAATATTTGCCGCTTTCACAGCAAATTTTACATTGTTATTATCGAGCCCACCAACTATAAGATTAACTTCGTCCAGTCCAGTTAAGTTTAAATGCATTTTCTTAATTAGGGCTAACTTTTCAAAGCAATATTCGTATAAACTTTGATTAGATTGTGGTTTAAGAGCTAACATTTCTGTCATTAACAAATGTATATCCCTTGTAGGTGGGAACGTACGCACTAAAAGTGTCTTCCACTCTAACCACGTTTTAGGAATCGACGGTAAACTCTTATACCACTTTTCTGCGGGGCCCTTTAACTTATTTATAGCCAAGTGACAAATATTTATGTCATCCCAACGATACACACCGGCATGCTCATCTATCCTCGCAATCCATTCATTCACATTGTCAGTTATGGGGTTAAACTCAGTTATGTCATCATCCTTGACCGTCATGTTTAATTTTGGTCTATAATCATGCTTAAGTATATTAATAATTTCTGTCAAACCTGAACCAGTTGCATGTGATGGTAATTCTGGTGTGTAGGACCTGTCACTATTTTTCCTGGTTTTTCTTGCTCTTCGACTGCTTTCCGGTGTACATGACTTGCCGCTATTTTTCTTTATTTTTCTTGTTCTCCGACTGCTTTCAGCATCGCTACTGCTGCTACTGGAAGAACTGCTACTTTGCCGTCTACGTCTATGTTTCCCCATAATTGTATGGTAGGTACACTTGTATCACCTGTTTTTATTTATATATTTATTTAATCCCACTTCTGATATAAACACAACACTTCTAATAATAATTATTTAATATTAATATACTCTACAAATCTCCACTTTATAAATCGGTATAATCATTCCAGAGTAAGCTACGTCTATCAAAGCTAAATAGGCACTGAGAAGTCTCTCCCTTTTTAAACTTATCGCTGTATGTTTATAAAACACAGGCGGTGACGATATCAGCCACAGATTTGTTTATCTTTTCGAACAGCGCCCTTTCGTTCGTACCCATACTACGGTCAGCTGATACGACGAACCTTCACACAAATATGTATTTTTTTGAAAATTAAAAAAAATTAACTTTAACCAAAGTTATTGCAAATTTAGTGCAAATTTCTTACATTTTCCGTCTCCATGCGCACTAATTTTACCACATCTGGTTCTACTGGACGGATTGAGATGCACGACATCTCATTTTAACGCTTGAACTTTATTTTACAAGATAGGTAAGTTCCATTTATTTATTAATTTATTTAATAATTAATGGCATCTTAGAAAGTTGTGAAATTTCAACGAAAATGCCGGTTTTAATTGTTTATAAGGTTTTTTTTATTATTCAACTTCGACGAAAAGCCAAAAAAGTTACCGGATATTGTTCTTTGCATTCTAACAATCAAGCAAGGCATGAAATCATTGTTAGGATGCGAGGAACAATAACCGGTAACTTTTTTGGCTTTTCATAAAAATTGAATAACAAAAAAAGTTTTATAAACCAATAAAGCCAACATTTTCGTTGAAATTCCACAACTTTCTAAGCTGCCATTAATTTTTAAATAAATTAATTAATCAATGGAACTTACCTATCTTGTAAAATAAAGTTTAAGTTTTAAAATGAGATGTGCGTCTCAATCCGTCCAATTGAACCAGAGATATGGTAAAATTGGTGCGCGCAGAGACGGAAAATGTAATATATTTGCACTAAATTTGCAATAACTTTGGTTAAAGTTAATCTTTTTTTAATTTTCAAAAAAATATATGTTTGTTGTGAGAAAACGTAATAATTAACAGATAAAAAATTGTACTAGCTATAAAAATAAACTTTTTACAGCCATTTAAACATTCAATTTGTTAACAACAATTAAACTGACCACTTTCAGGCTTTGCCACCAAGTTTTTTGGTTTCGAGAAGTCAAAATACTTAAAAATAAGTTATTTGCAGCCGTGGAATTCTGTTTGGCTACGGAAACCTATCTGGCCCCTAGCCCCTAGACTAATACGAGTGTAGTAGCAAAAAGTTGTCGGTCTTTTATCAAAGGAAAATCGTATCAACAAATTTAATTTAAAATCTAAAATACCGGCTGTTTTCGTAGTAGCTGTAGTCGCCCAGGTGCATCGAGTGTACGAAGTGGTCGGTTATATGTCAAATACTAACCTGGCGAGCTTGAACCTGAACTTGGCAACGCTGTTCCTTTAGCCGACAACTGTTCGTGACATTACGTTACAAAATTTTCCGAGCATCCGGGCATCGGCAGGGCAGCCCTCGTAGCGGGAGTTATGGGTTGATTTCCTTCATTTTTAAGTCGAGTAAAAATTTTTTTTTCTGATTTTCTGTCTTTATTAAGCCTTCCGAATACGTGGTTAAAATTAATGACATTATGACTGAATCACCCTGTATAATAGATAACCAATTTTTTTCAAATAATTTGAAAACTATTTTTCTTAGAAACTTCAAATTTGGTACACTTATTTTTTTATATAAGGGCAAGGTAATGTCGTATATAGTGAGCGAGCGACTTTAGATTTCGACTATCTTTCGAATCCGAGTTCCAACGCCCGGAACAGCGCTACAGTGTAAGCTCTCTATGCAGAACCTGAAGCCATAACAAACATATTCCACGATGTTTCTAATCCCGAGCCCGAAGTCGCTGTCAGGGGAGAAAGTAAAAATTTTAACTATGTTTCCAATCTGGAGGCTAAGTCCGCCAGTAGCAACCTCACCTACGTTCTTATGATCCAAAATCAAAGCAAGAGACAGGATTTGCATAAAGTTTCCAATACGGAAGTCAAAGCCTCCCTTGAGAGCAAAAGTAAAATTTTCACCCATGTTTCCATTCCGAATCCAAGAATCCCGGACAACGTCCTAAGTAGGATGTCCAGTAATACAAACCAAATCCTATAGCTATAATTTGCACAAAGCTTCCATTCGCAAAGCCGATATCACTACCAGAGCGAAGAGAGAAAAAATCGACAAGGTTTCGAATCCGGTTACCATCCAGCCGCCTCGAACCCAGATGAAGCAGTATCCAAGGGAAACAAACAAAACCGACTATGTTTCAGATTTGCAACATCGCAGAGCCGCAGTTGAGCCAAGCCAGCCATTACAAAAATCGCCGATGTTTCCAATCCACCTGCGGGACGCCGCAAATCGTCGAAAAAGCGCCCCCTGGTGATGGGGACGAGATGGACCACATCGAGGACGACCGATGTGACACCGACAACGAGCCAGCAGCCACCTTCCAGTCACGAAATCGACCAACTTTCCAATGGTCCCCGGCCTTGCAGGGGAGCACCGGTCAAAAAGAGGAGGAAGAATCGCATAAAAAACCCGGATATCAACCGCGGATCAAGGCCGCGAATCCCCTATCACGATGGATCGTCAGCTGCGGGCATTTGCAGTTATTTAACCGGATCGAAGTATCCGGCCAGTATCTGTTGTGGGACGCTCCAAATTTTAGTTGCGACATTAAAGCCTCTATAGTCAATATTACAGCCTTTCACAAGCTTTTAACCAATTGTTAGAGTCAGATTTACGTTTAATAAATATATATATAACCTAACCTACCTCTTATCTATAAAAGAAAGATAAAACGTCGCCCGGGCATTTCTAACCCGCGGCAGACTCGAATCACGGGCCATTAGCCAGCCCTATCATAAGTGTTAGATATAAGCTCTAGTGAAGTGTATCAAACCGCCCCTATAGTTATCAGAACTATATGAGCGTAGTGTTTTATCACTAGATATATATAATTATAAGAATTATGTATACAAACTACCTAATTAACGGCTCTAATAGCCGCCTGAGCTCAAATATCAGAGATAGCGGGACGTATTGGCGCTTTTCACCTATCTTTCCAATACCGATCCTATATCTCATATCATTCTAATCCAAATTCCCTTTGTTAGAGTCAAACCTCTCATACATCCTATCCAAGGGAAAGACAAGTTGTTACAAAATTAGATCGCGTCCTCTCACCTAGCCATGCCTAAGCGCAATCTTACCAGGTTACATCTCGAGTAGAATCCAGCGCGACAGCGCGAGAAGCATATAATATGTCCAGAATCCCTGAGAGCCGCAACCAAATGGTAAGTGAAGCAACGGGAGATGAGGTACGACGACAGTAAATATAGAATTTGGAGAGAATACATATACAGGATGTTCTATTTGTAGTGCCTGTGCGCCACTGGATATCCCGTAACTTTTTTGTGTGTATGCCAATGACGACAAAATTTATATTTTTTAAAATAAGCACTATTTTAAAAGATTTTTTTGCTCTTACGAAATTTAGATATCGTTTATGGATTTCGAGTAAAATTCACATTTTTTATACATTAAATATAGGCAAAAATTCCGATTTATAAAAAATAATTTATAACTGCAGCCTCAAAGCAGGGAATAATAATGAAAAAACGTCACATTAAAAAAAATAACTACACATTTTTGGTATTAGTATTATCAATCAATAAAATAAAAATCAACACTAATATTTTAAATAAACAATATCAACTAATAATGTAAGAAAGTCAACATTAACATTTTAAATAAACTGATATTTGTAATCACATTAAAATAATATTACAGTAAATGCTCAAAGTTACTTTCTTGTTCTTAAACGCAAACATTAGTTCTTCGAAAATTAGAAATTATCCAATAATTGTGCATTACCTCTCATAACATTAATTTCATGTTGTATTCTTTCCCATATTCGTTTTCTGTATTTACTGAAAAGTTATTTTAAACTGTGGTCCTCAACGCTCCCCAAATGAAATAATTACATGGGTTTAGGTCCGGGGATCGAGGTGGCCATTTTAAAGGGGCATTATTTCCTCTACCTATCCACCTGTTAGACCTTTAATAACCTGTAATACCTACCTGTACCCTGTAATACCTGTAACCTGTAATAACTGGTCTTTTAATACTCTATTAAAGGAACTTTTTGAAAGCCAACCTCTGCCGCTAAACGCCTTTTATTTACTTGAGGAATTTCTTCGACCCTTTCCAAAATTTGTTCCTCCAGCTGAATAATTCCGGCCGTACATTATCCACGATTTAATGTTACAGGTAAAAAACGTCCTGTTTCCCGAAGGCGTCTCTCCGCATTAGCAAATGTTTTGTGATTTGGAGTTCTTCGATTAGGAAATCTTTCAGCATATGTTCGAACAGTAGCACAACAATTTCCTTCACAATAACCCAAAACTACTAACATATCAGTTTGTTCAGCAAAAGTATAAATTGCAATAAAAAACAAAGTAAGCTAAAATTAAATCACAGCTAGCTTGACACAGAACCTTTTAATTATTGTTATGAATTTGTTTCTCTGTTATATGGCACCTCGTACTAGAATGTTCTATTTATCTTAAACTGATTTTATATTATTTAATGTGTAAAAAATGCCAATTTTACTCGAAATCCATAAACGATATCAAAATTTTGTAAGAGGCAAAAAATCTTCTAAAATAGTGCTTATTTTTTAAAATATAAATTCTGTCGTCATTGGCGTACATACAAAAAAGTTACGGGATAGCCAGTGGCGCACAGGCACTAGAAAGAGAACATCCTGCATATGTATTCTCACCAAATTCTATAATTACATTGCCCTTATATAAAAAAATATATGTACCAAATTTGCAGTTTCTAAGAAAAACAGTTTTCAAATTATTTGAAAAAACTAGGTTATCTGTTCTATATTTATAAGGCTATATCTCAGTAGGCGTGCACTTTTGTATGTAGGTAAGTTAGGCTAAATAGTCTTGTTTTCATCCAAGGAACCTGTGGTCAAGCGTTGTCCATCCTTTTCAGGGACACCCTGTACATACATACCAATTTGAAAAGGTCAGATTTAATTTGATCATAACACAGTTATGGCGTTATTTTATTATTGTTTTACGGTCTCGATTCCTAGCATGTCATCTGGTTGTTATCCAAATTTTTCGTATAAATTTATTCAATAAAACGACCTTACTGTAGTAAATTATTGTTAATTAAATTTGATGGATAAATTAAAATTTTGAGTAGCTTTGCATATTTCGAGCGAAATCACAGTTACAGATTTTCAAATTCTGGACATTTTTATTAGTTTACAATTTAATTGAGTAAACACCATACTTAGTTTTAAATTTCACCGTACCTATAACTGATAATATTACTAATTTAGTTAACTTTAACCGTAGTTGTAAATAGTAACTTTAATAACCTTTGTGTATTACATTTTATTACACAATCAGCGACAATCAGATTAATTCGTACCGAATATCCTTTCATTATAAATATCCTACTTATACTTTTTTCTATTTCCAAATTGCGACTGAAATCAACCATACCATGGATCCTCTGACCCACAAAATAACGTTTGATTGGATCCAGAGCCTCGCAACGGCGATAATCTTTGGGAGGAGGTTATCATGGAGTCTGTCGACTGATAATCATTTGGCCATCCACATCTGACAGATGACCATAGCGCCAACACCCCCTTAGATACATTACAACGTGGAACATAGTAAGAACAATCTATATCGTTCACAAATCTTGTCAGAAGTTTTATCATCGCATCATTGCTGTTGCTTTTATATTCAAGTAGAGATATCTAGTCAACTTTTGATTTTTTATGTCTAGTGTTTACGTCGAGAATTTTAACTGTAACATTTATTGCTGTTCTCTGAAAATTGATTTATGTAATATTTAATCACTAACCGCAAATTTATATTGAGCCCGTTTTAAGAATTTTTTGTGTATGTCTCATTCCTTCCTCAGATAATAAGTGCATATCTAGACATAAAGAATTTCGTACTACAACGCCACGACCTTGCCGTAATCTCACTGCAACCCGATTGTAGTGTAGCTGGATGCTTCCTATTTGAGTGTACTTGGGTTTTTCTGCCAATTATCCCAAGCAGTTATTTATTAACTTGGAATAAATTTTAAATAGCGTTACAAGTTTAACCACAAGTCTTTTGTATTCATTTCGAACTTATTAGTTCTCGTTTACCATGAATGGAGTCAGTATTCGCGAATATGTAGGAGTTCTAGATCCATGAATGGTCATTGCTAGCCCTCCAATACAACCAAATTGGCAGAGAGCGACCTGTAATTTCGCAGATACTATGAGCTACAGGCAAACCGATTTTCATGTGTTGATTGAAGGGAAGCAACGACTCGTCGGCTAATGCCCTGATCAGTATTGCAATATCTAGTTAACAACTAGGATTTTTCAATAGTCATGTCGGTCTCTTGGGAATTTAATACAGATATTTTGGAGACAGTAAAGCGAGTCTAGTATCACAGTTCAAAATATAATCGCGGGCAGATTAATGTCTATATGACTTCGTTGAAAAATAGACATTCTCCAGTATAATTACCATCAAATGTTTCACATTCTCCAAAAACCCAGTTGACAACTCTTTGAAACGCACGCATTTTTGTGTCTTGTATTCTTTTCAAATACTTCACGACTACTGAATAATCACAAATATGACGTGTCGTTTCATGATAAATTCGAGGAAATACATTTTTATATTAACGATAATTGATAAAGTTGTAAATGACGTTCTTAACCGATTAATGGTGAAGGTTTAGTGTACCTAAATGTGCTATTGACGGTCATTAGTGAAAGTGGAAATCAATATTAATGAATATTAATTTCATAAATGTTTAGCGATATTTTTAGTATTCTTGATGAAAATTGTCGCATGATTCACTGAAAACATGTCTAAATTTGAACCAGTGTTAAACAAATTAAAGTAATTCTAAAATTTAACTGCTGACATTGTGAGAAACAACAACTTTGCGAACTATGACCCCTACCAGCGTTGAATTACACCCACACTATAATAGATAGTTAAGATCATTCGACAGCTGATTCACTAGACTGATTTTCGACGTATTCATTTTTATCAGTATGAATGATCTCTGTATTAAATTTTATTTCGCCTAGCTCGACACTGCTTTTGTTTTCATAATACCTACAGATTACTAAGTCCTCTACCATTAGGTACAAAGCAATTGTTTAGTAGAAATTGAATAGGTAGTCACGACAGCCAACATATAAACCATATCAAATGGATACCAGTTTCACAAGAGAAATTGCTGGGAGTCAAAATGTCTGCATGGAGAGACACGAACAGATTTGATTTTTTTTTAATTGTTTAAGTACAAAAACGAGTGCGATCAATTTCTCGCTAAGCACGCAAAGGATATGAACAACAAGAACTGAGTGAAAATAAAAACCTTCGTTTACAACCCATTT
The DNA here is from genome assembly GCF_000390285.2 of Anoplophora glabripennis. Lineage (NCBI taxonomy): Eukaryota > Metazoa > Arthropoda > Insecta > Coleoptera > Cerambycidae > Anoplophora > Anoplophora glabripennis. The sequence continues at coordinate 60,694 of NW_019416614.1, read as the reverse complement.
AGATTGACAAAGAACTAGTTTTATTACTGAACATGATGCATGCGTAAAATTATTTTTTGTCCCGTTTTATTTGTGTACTGTTAGTATTAAATAAATGTTTCTCCTACTACTGATAATTTTGTATTAATGACAAATTGGTCTTATAGGGCGAGTCAATAGGGACTAAATCTTGAATAATTTTTTTATTATGAAACATATAAAAAAAGTTGCAACACAGATGTGGTAACGGCCCATTTTCTCTACAACCTAGAATTATTTCTAGATTTATGGCTGTTTCAGCATTCAACTTATTTTTTTAATCCGATACCCTACCAGATCCTTATTAAGCTTAAGATTCGATACACACTGGTGAATATACGTCGTATATGAATTTTTAAATGTTGTTACTGTTAAATTCAGCAAAACATTGAAAAAATCCTTATAGGCTTATTTATGAAAATTAAAATCAAAGCCTTGTGCTCTAGAATTCCATTTAAAACAAAATAAGTTGAATGCTAATTGATATATCTAAAAATAATTTCGTTTTGTAAAGAAAAAAATATTTAACAACTGCTTGATTCAACATTTTCCTTTATTACTCATAATGGAGAAGTTATTGAATAATACGTTATAGAATAGAGAGAAAAAAAACTAAATGACAATACACAAATTATTGCACATCTTACGGGTTTAGGATTTTGCTTTGAGAGTTTGTAAGTGGAAACAAGATAATTGCAATCGGAAGGCTAACAATTTACATTCTTAGTGTTGGCGCAAAGCGTTGAACAAACTGTATTCATAGAAACGATAAATCAATTATTTATTGTCAATAGTCGATATTCATAGTTTTCCATCTTTCGCTCTGTTTGTCTAGTCTATCAGTGTGGTCTACGAAATTTGCAACAAATGGTATTTTTTATAAATGTTTCATCTCTTTCTGTTGCTAATAGTTTGTGCATAATGAAAAATTAATTTCATAAGGAAAATGTAACCGCAAAATATGATATTTCAAGATTAGATTGGTAACATCATTCAAAAGATTTTAACTAATTTTTTCCGATTTATTTGTATTTGTTAAGATATACAATAAAATGGAATTTTGCAACTAATTTGTTAAATAAATAATCAAGTGTACACTCTACGGTTGGTAACTTTTTACATGTTGTTCCCAACATCTTCACAAGTATGTCATTAAAAGTTGCCCGATCTGCTAATTTTCCCGAAGTGAAAATCTTATTTTACTTCACTAATAATACATTTCCCATTAACTATTAGTGTAAAATGAACAAAGAAAAATTATGAAATTATTTTTACAGATACGACACAGCACAGTTTATAATTTCTCAAATAAGATGTGCGAAACGAAGTCCCTATGGAAGGAGATGGACTCTCTCTCTCTATGATCAAATATTTTCATTGGCTATTTATAAGCGCAGTCTAAAATGGTATGCGTTACTAAGAAGATTGTTAGCATTACCGTCAAAACGTACATTGACTTTATTATTACAAAAAGTTCCTTTTGAAGTAGGCTTAAATAAACATTTGGACAGTGCCTTAGTAAATATAATAAAAAATACCGAATGTGTACGTTAGCATTTGATGAAATTGTTCTTACAGAGCATTTGCAGTATGTACCATCCAAGGATTGCATCGAAGGGTTAGAAGATTATGGTAATGGTTTAAGAACAGACAAACTAGCAAGATATGCACTTGTCCTTGCTCAGGGTATAGCGAAGACCCTTAGCCTATTATTTTACTGCTAATGGAGTTTCTTCAAAGCGTTTGCAATCCATCCTCCAAGAAGTACTATGGAGAAGGCCAGTATTCCAGTGGTTGCAACCATTTGTGATATGGGTTCTTCAAATGTGAAAGCTTTGAAAGATATGTGGTCTGACACATTGTCCACGACAGAAAAAAGATTTACCATTTTCGACATTCCACATCTCTTTAAATGTTTTAGAAATCCATTTAAAAAAATATAATGTTTTAATCCAGACAATTATTTTCGGGAGGAGGTACAGAAAAATTGCAGGCTAGATGGATAGATATTACAAAAGCTTATGAAGAAGACAAACAAAATTGGCTTATATTTAGGAGCTTGCATAAAAATAAAGATTTTTATGTAAATCCCGTAAATTTCAATGAAAGTCAAAGTTGCACCCCAAATAATGAGCCGTTCAGTTTCAGTAAAATAAGTTGAGATTAAAACAAACACTATAAGATTATGATTACTTCCACATCCACACTTTACATTGTATTCTATTTATAATATTATAAGGCCTGTTCGGCATTGTCCTCGCGGAGGCAAGGAACGAGCAGTTATAGACAGAGATGATATGATAGACTCTGAAAACGCTATTGATCTTGATACGGAGGCGAACAATACTAATAGTGAAGAACAATAATTAGAAGTCAAGAAGAGTTACTGCGAAGTCTTCTAAAAAACCTATCATGACAACAAAAAGAAAAATTGATAAGACGGATACTATAGGAAAGCTTCTTTTATTTGAAATTTGGTAATTATTTAATTTACCATAAAACTGATTTTTCTAATTAAATTTTGCCAGCCCCCCTTTTCCAGCGTGCTGAACATGAATTTGAAATTCGTTTTTTGTAATTTTTTCGATCGCAAAAAATAATATCACATTCATTTTCAGTTCCCTCAAAATTTAATATAAATTGGAGATGTGGGCGAAAAAAATTATAAAGTCAACCCTGGAATACTCTGACCTTAACCAAGAAATGGCGCATATAATGGCTCAAATTCACATTTTATATATTGCTTATTTTACTTATCTAGAGAAGGAAACTTTTCGGCTCTCTTCACCAACTTGTTCACTTCTATTTATACAATGTCCTACAATACATTTGCCGATGAAAAAATTACTAATTTTTTAAATCAAATCAAAGCGACACGTACAGCTGAAGTTTCCAAATATGACTGATGCTGGCTGGTCTCAGGGCTACCGACTACCGAGCTCCCAACTGCCTTCATCCTATAACCAGTCTAGGTGGTCTATGGCCGACATAATTTTATTTTGACAACTGATTTATGGTTATTTTCATTTTCAACCAACCAACCAGTCATACCAACTCATTCACTTTGAGATCCACCAATCAAGAACTTGTTTCGACGTAAGATTTCATTGTCAATTATAAATCTGATACAGAGACTAGCGACATCTTTCGTGGAGAAACAAAAATTTATGGTGATACAGATTTTATTTTACCTATTAGTAGTGAACTAGGGCGGGTTTTTCATTATAGGATTTTGGAAATTTGAAAAAAGAAAGGTGGAGTTTTAAACTTTGACTTTAGCTGAAGCCATCTTCTTCCGGAATTGTAAAAGAGGCAGATGCGTCATTCATTACAAGTGAAATCTTATTTCATCCATGTGAGGGATCTTTTTGAATACACTGAAATTAAAGTTTTTTGATGAGAAATTTGTTTAGTTTGTTGAATTGTGGATTATTATTCCCAATCTAGTTGGAATAAATTTGTTATTGTCACTTTAATTACTATTTTTTTTTTAGTTGCTAACCTGTTTGTTAAATTTGGTGGAGTAGCAATACACAGAGTGGAAGGGTTGGAAAGGGTATAAATTTATCTGGCGCCCATATATCAACTTTTAGCTTTTCTTTTACCATCAAATTTTGGTCTAATATGCAAACTGAAGGCAACTAAACCTAATGCTACAGTTAGAAACTACCTCCATAATAAATTTGCCGGCAACAGTGCCACTAAATATGGGCAGGAACATGAAATGATAGCAATTCAAGACTTCTAGGAACTTCTTAACTGTAACAGACTGTGGATTATTCATAGGCCAAGATGACGAATATTTTCTTGGGGCAAGTCCTGATGGCGGTTATTGACGACGATTCGATCGTAGAAGTAAAATGCCCCGAAACGAGCAAGGAATTGCCGAATAAAAAACTTGATGATGATCGATAAGAATGGAAAAATTCAGTTGAAGGTGAATATAATTATTATTTTCAAGCTCTCAAAAGGAGTGTTGTTACTTGCAGGCCTTTTACATATTGAGAAGATTTGTAAAGACGACAACTTTTAGCAGAATAAAATGAAGCCAAAATTAACCTCATTTTTCTCAACTGCTCTCATACCAAAATAATAAAAAAATATAAATATAAATAGTAATGATTAATAAACTAATAACAACGTAACGAGTTGTTTCATTTTTAATAACCACATATACACTTTTTCAGAGGGTCCTCTAGTTTTTATCCTGCAAATTTCTAATGATTGTCCTAACTGTTCCGTTTCGTTGTTCTATATAAAAACAGAAAAGCAAGCGAATATTTAAAATTTTGAAAAATACAAAATCTGTTTCATTTTCATTATTCCAGAAAAGAGAATTCATTTATATCTAATTTGACTTGATTATAAAAATTTAAAACCCCAATCATCCTATTCAATTTGCTTATTGCATAGGAATGCTACAAAAGGAAAACAAATATTGCAAATGAAAAAGATTTAGATATTGCCGTAAACCCCGGCGAATTTTTTGTTATGGTTGTGGTCGATATAATGTCAGCTAAGTGCAGCCATTGAGGAAATAGAACCTCAGACAAAACATAGGTTAAAGGTTTCAAAAAGTAAAATGTCCAAGTTCAGAATGGAATCAACGGTTAGATGTGGTACAAACTGTAGTAGTATCGTCCTAATAATTCTAGTTTACGCAACCAATATCAACCCCATTGTTGTGAAAAAAAAACATGATACACGCCCTTGTCTCTATGTTAAAGTGTTTAGTAATAAGAGTGACTGTCTTGATGAAATGAAACAGATGATGTAGAAAACAGTGCCAAATGCATTGGATGGAGGGAAGCTGGGAAGAAAGCCTGACATACAAGATGAAAAACAAAGCGGAAATAAACATCAAGGATAATATGACCAAGAAAAAGGATGGAATAGCGACAATGAAAAAGGATTAGAGCAAATTGGATACGTTGAAGAAGAGCTACATAGTAATGACAAAACAAATTCATCTTATTTAACTGGTTTCGATGTCGCTACTTGGTCAACATCAATGCCTGATGATCTGAGAATTGAAATTCTATATCCTTTAGTTGGATAAGTACGTCTCCTGATCAGCTGTCTTGTCGAAATTAATACGTATTTAAGAGAAAATGGCAAAGTTTAATTATGAAAGATGTTTGAATTTCCAAACATCACATATCTAAATCACAGGACGGTAGGCGCAAAAACGCGGCATTGTTAGCGCGTGTGTGCCCGCTGTCCTTCCACTTAGTAGTTGTAGTTAGTCGTCTTCCGTACGAGTACGGCAAGACTCTCTGTTCTCGCTAATAATACAGTAATTGTTACTTATGTTAAATCAATCAGGTGTTTATATGATTACGACAAATACAAGTCGTGCGACATTCATTGTGGCGTGCTATAATGACTTTTGCATTACTCAGAATACAATTTCACCAGTTTTACGTGTCAAATAATGGAAGCAGACAGATAGAAACGAAGGTTACGTTTTTTTGGGGTTCAATCTTATACCTTTAGTAAATAAACAAACACTTAACGATTACTGGTCAAAGGATAGATATTACTTTCAGCTTTATATTTTTGTGACAATATGAATGTCAACCAAGAAGATGGATTGTTTAAGATTAGAATAATTTATTAATCATTTTAGAAATATTTTTAAATTAATTTGATTTGACCATGAAAAAAAAATAATAAATAAATTCCTCCACAGTTCTTATCTTCTAGATCTAGAGAGATAGGACTGGTAATGATTTAAATATTTTTCTCATATTGTAGAAGCAGCATACATCACCTGCTGGGTGCAGGAATACGTCCACATCCTGTTGTAAGTTCTTCGTTTTTAAAAATACTCCGCCAGCAGGGGCAATATCTATAGATGAGGTGTACACTCCCTCCGGAATAATCCGAAGGGTTAGTTACACGCAGTTCAGTGCGAACAGCCGAGCTGAGCGGACGTGCTTGTTTGTGAGGTGAAGTGATTGCAACGAGCAAAATCTACCTGCCTTTAGTAAGTCTACCTGGAAAGAATCCCTTTCTTTCCTTTTAATCACCGACCTAATCCCCGGCTAAGCATAGAGGCCGTCGGCATCTTTGTTCAGGTACCTGTCCCGGGGTTATGCCCAGGTAAGTTTTAACTTATTTATCAGTTATTTGCATTACTTTAAAATACATTTCTTTAAAATTGCGACCCCCGACAAACAATATACCAGACAGACAAATACACCAAAAGACACGTACGCCCCCGTAAGGGGGCATCCCCACACGACTAACACTTACACACCCACCCACCCACACACACAC
>NW_019416614.1:42058-51095 GCF_000390285.2 Anoplophora glabripennis | reverse complement strand
TGGAGAAATTTCTAATGACAGCAGATGCGTTACTTGACAATCAATATTCGATCTCATAGTAACCAAAGCAAAAACTTTTTCACGTACGACTTGTTTGTTTTATATTACATATGTTTAAAGTGTAAAAGTTTTTAGTTTCAATTAAATTTATTCAATATTTGAGTGTGCAAAAAACGTCATAAGCCCTACGGTTATTAAGTATCTTACTGATTTCGGACATTTCCATATTCTCAACACTTATAAACACTTACTTAATACTTAATAAACTTATTTTAAAGGTATCTTCAACACAAGTTTCAAAGACAATTTCTGTTTACTCCTTCCCACTTATTTGTAACCACTTACAGCTAAATTTATTCCTGTTTTTCATCGCACAGGAAAAAACAGTTTCGTTCCCCCATCTTTCATTCTATGTTCACAACCGTGAGTTATGAGTTATGATTAAAAGTCGCTTTTTTATTCTGGTATTTTCTACTCGTATCCCGCAGTATTACCGCATCAGCTGAACGATCCGTTACATCCCTGTAAATGGAAAGTATCTCATGATAAACCCAACATCTATTTTCCACAGATCTATGCAGGAGTTCGTATGTCACCTGACTGGCGCCTACAGAGAAACAAACAGATAAATTTGTTATTTGCTTCGTTGTTGGATGCTATACCCTCAGGATCGGCAACTATCACGATGTCAACACGAAAAGTCGTTATTTTTATGCGGCGTTACTAGAAATAAAAAAAATATGAAGCGTGTGGGTGGACATCTGAGCTCGAGGTGAAGTAGGCGTCCTTTGTAGTTCTGTTCAGTATTGAGAGAAATATTTATTTATTTTTCTGCTTTGGCTATTACAGTGGTTCTTCAGATAGATGTCATAATATATCGAAAAAATGAAGATATAATTCCTAAGAAAAAATTTATTTATTGTGTATTTCTTTAATTTACTGGAAAAAATATGACAATTTATAAAAATCAAGCGATCTTGCCTTGACTTAACGATCTTGCTTTAATTTCATGGGGTTACAAAAAGGGTTGTCCTATTTGATAACATGATTTGACCTTCAAAGAACTCTAGGTCATGGTCAAGGTGATCATCGTATAATTCCATCAAACCATAGAACTTTCAACCAGAATCCTTCGTCGTAAGTGCGTCGTAAATATTGCAAAATCTTATTCAGAACCTTATTTGTCCCTAAAATAACCCTTTAGAGTCATTTTGCTCCATATCATAAAGACATACCTAAACGTAGGTGAAATTTTCCGTTCTATTCATTTCCGGGTGTCCCAGAATAACGCTTCGTTTGGCCGCTAGATGGCCTCAAAGTTCGTGAAAATTTTTTGAATTTTATAGTAACTTGATTAGGTATTAATCGATTTTGGTTATTTTTGTCGAAGTTTTTTCTTGAAATTGCTTGCCTAAGGAGATACTGCAATGCATTATTTAAACATAACCTTTGTGTAAATATTTCTACTTATACTCCGCGGTCGAAATTATAGAGAGTGACTCATCGCTAGCTTTTGGACTAGTAAGGGGGATGAAGCGTGCCGGGAACGAAAATCTATTGGCGTGTCTGCGTAAAAGGCAACAAGATATAGAAAATATTGAAAAAAGATAATAAAACATAACATCTAATATTTTTTTACGGTTTGCTATAACCGGCACTGATTCATTTCAATTATTACAGCATTTTAAAACGTCCCATAACGAAAATGAAATTGGTAATTAACATTTTTAGCCCGTTAGTTATAGAATAGTTTTGTATGAGTTAATAGTACAGTAGTTTATCTGAAAAAAAGTAACGCTCTGATCTACATCATTAGATTAAATAATTTATTAATTGGAATACAACATTATCTAGGTTGTATAGTCCAAATGCTACAGTGAATTTGAAATAATTTCAACAAGCACAATTTTAGATGTTCCAACAAATTTTAACATCTGTATATAGGAACTTTTCTGTCTATTTTTAAATTTTCTACATCAGACAAATGTATTTTTTCCAATATGTCCAGCACATGTTTATAAAACATGCTTAAATTTGAAACTCTTGAACGCATATCTGGTTTCCGGACCAGAAAAAACTGATCAGCAATTTTGTGATTGATCATATATAATCTTTTGCTGTGTTCATTTCGTTCCATGTCCATTTAATGAATTTAATTCTGTGAGGTTGCATCGAAGTGTTTTCTACAATGGTAAAATTGTCTTATCAGTTAAATGGTTCATTAGTAGCTAATAATTATTGTTTTCTTTTTTTGTGTTAGGAATAAACAACCCGGCAGCAATAGGAATGACGCGAGTCATGGAAGTGTGAAGATAACAAATGAGGCAAGTTCAACAACATCAACCACTGTTAAGGGTGAAGGGTGTGCCCACGGGCAAAGCCAGGTGAAGACTTCGACTTTCATATCTTCCACCAAAACTTCAAAGTAAGTAAAACATCTTCAAAAACAGCAACGCATTTTAAATCGATTACCATACCGAAATTTATTTTAAATTTTCAAACGATTATTTTTAAATAGGTAATGTTTAACGCGACGGTTTATAAAAATTTACAATTTACTATTCATATACTGTAGCAAATAGGAAATCTTTAGCAATAATATATTGAAATGAACACACTGTATCTCAAGACACAACACCGAGAAATAGCATCGAAAATTTTCATGAAATTATAATGTAGAATAAAATAAAGACAAAGTACTTTTAAAGTAAAATAAAAAGCTCATTTCATAGTTATTTCATATAAACCTAAAACATTTTCAGTCAAAATTTTAAATAATACGTTTTAATGATAAGCATGTCAAGAAAATAAATTTTGGGTACGAAGTAGAAGCATTAAAGTAAAAGACAATGCCACAAGAAGGGCCAATTTAGAGATTTTATGAGTAAATTAATGTTAAATAATCTAGTACAAAAGAAAGTTCAAATATTATAACATCAGAAACACATAGGCTAGAAGTTTCTTATAAAAAATTTGTCATGCAAAATATCATATAAAAATTTCTTGTAAATTAGTATTAAGACGTATAAAATCTACTACGCAGTTATAAAATATAAATTACGCCGTAAGTTAATTAAAATCAAATTCATCGCAACATGCTGGAGAAATTGCGCAGTTAGAAAATGATAACAGGGATACGAGCAACCAATGGCGAAAGAACAAATCAGTGAATTTACCTGGTACCGGAAAAACAAAAAAACATCGAGAGAAGTCAACAAGCTGAGAGAGAGGCGGAAGGAGATTCTAGAGACTGGTGAGGGGTGCATGTTGTCCTGTGGCTCCCCAAACAACATCAAAAACACCAGGAAGCACTCTACACAGACCCAACAGCCATCTTCAACGCACGAGAATAGCAGAAAACGACAACAATAAAGTGAGGTTATAGAGACGACCGCAAATTGCCAGCCAGAACGAAACCAAGTAAGTCCAGTTGCATAAGAGTTTTCTCCATGCCATAAAGTGTTGCAAATTCGAACTATAAAAGCTATTTGTGAAATACAAAACCCGTTACAAACTATAAACAATGTCAGTGATTAAAGTTTAAATTGACATTTTTGAACATTCTATAATTTAAGTATTAGTTTAATTTCAAATGTTCGTAGTATAAGTTAATTTGTTTGAAAAACGTTTAAAATAATGATAATTGGTTAACCAAACATTTTCTCAATTATGATAGGTAGAATAAGGCATTTCTCAGACAATTATTCATGTAAAAGTATATAAAAAAAATATTCTAGTTTCTGTGTTCATAAAAATATTGTTCGAAATTGAAAGATAAATAAGTAATAAATGTCATCTTGTGTAAATATTTCCAATTTTGCTTTTATTCAATGTTTCTTACCCAAAATTAAATAGTAAAGGTTAATTAAAAGAGCATAGAACCGCCCCTATGAGGTAAGGACTCATGCTATTGATAAAATAAAGTGTTTTTTCTTGAGGGACAGTGTAGAAAATGAACATTCCTATCTACACTAATAAAATCCTGTCTACACTGTGAACATTATTTATACAAAGTAAAGCTGCCGGAGGCGATGTTAGCAATGATAAGGTAAGAAAGTCTAGTTCGTCTATGTTTGTCATTATTATTATTAAAATTTCTTATCAGAACCTACACTCAATGGAAAATTAGATATAAATACACCCAAATGACATTTTACATAAAAAAGGCGCCCAAACGGATAATTAATTCTTATACACACACAAAATTTACACACCAGAAACAAAATTAATCACCAAATTAAATAATAATTATAATATAATAAAAATAAATAAATAAATATCAAAATAATTAAATACACCGCTACCAATCACCAAATTACATAATAATATATTACAAGATCAACATTTTCCCCCATTTTTTCAGGCGATTTGCAGGCGAAAAATGCTTAACATTTTTATTTATGAAAATTTTTGAAAATGGTTTGCACATTATACCGATACCTTTTAAAGAGGGAACCAGTGGTGCAGTCAGAAATTTTCTTAAAGTATTTTTTACTGTTTACTTTTGAAATTTACATATTTTATATATGAGAACCATTTTTAATTTTTTTATCAAATTTTTTATTTTTTAGATATGACATGTGGCATACTTTGTAGTTATTTTTTTAATAAAATAATTCGCAGATGCAGGCAAACATATATTCGTATTGCCTTTTAATATAATTTTAATACTTCCATTAAAAAGTTTTGTATTTAGTAACACCTATATTAATTTAGATAATTCTTTGAAGCCAATGGTAAAGGTTGAAATTGGAGTCAAAATCGAGTTTTTTTTTGACATATATCGATATGTTTATATATTATATTAACAGAAAAATATAAGAACATATAATGTTTCCCTGCATCCGTAATTTTTTTTAATTTATTAATATAAAATTGTTTATGATTTTTTTTAAACAAGACTATGACACGTGACACATTTTTTTTCCTCTGAAAAATAAGAAATTTTATGATAGAAAAACTAAATATGACTCCCATGTAACAAAAAATAAATAAAATTTAAAAAATAAGCAAAATTACTTTAAGAAAATTTCTAATTGCGCTACTGGTTTTGTCTTCAAAAAGGACCTGTATAATGTGCAAACGATTTTCAAAAGTTTTCATAAATAAAAATATAATAAGCTTTTTTTGTTTCGGATTATTTTATTTGAAAAGGCAGCGGGATGCTGCATTCAAATTTTCTCAAAAGTCGCGCTTGAGATGCTTTAGTTACTTTTACTCTAAAAGTCGAATAATGGCCGGAATCCCCCAGGGAACACCAAATTGACTAACTCTGTACTTCTTAGATATTGTCTATTACTTATTTGCGGCATAGAATTTCTTCTAGGATTTTCGCCACTGGTTAACAAACTAAAAACAAGGGGTGGTATTAATAAAAACAGAGTACATGCTCCTAGCAGGTGCTCAACAAAAAGCGGAGTATATGCTAAAAACTTGAGCACATACTGAATTTTCATATTAATAAAATTTAGAAGGGAAATAGAGCACCTGCTTACGCTTTTTAAGTACCTACTCCGATAAACTCACAGCAGCAGACGTCATATGCGAGTTCCGACAGGTTGAATATTAGAAAGTTATAGAGCGGCCGTGTTGCTATAGTGGATGTAAGTCTCTACATATATTAAATAAGAACTATGGATACTGAAGAAGACACAGTTAGTAGTGGGGAAACATGTGAGAAAATGATACAATTTGTTAGTGTTATTGAAAAATTTCCTATACTTCTGGAAAAATCAAACATACCGGATGTTAAAAGGAAAAAAGCGAATGCAATTTATGAAATAAAAGGTAAACTAGCAGTTGAATTTGGAATAGAGTTGAACGACACGCAAATATGGAAGAAACTAAATAATCTCAAGACTAGAATAAAAAGGAAGACTGACAAAAAACAAACAGGAAATCGGAAGATTGAATTAAAAGATTGGGAAATAAGATTCTTTAAATATATAGAAGGGGAGATAAATCCTTCAATTTGTAAAGTAAAAGGTAAGTCTAGTATACGTACTTAAAATTTGTAGCAGCTTCTTTAATTTTGTATAGGGTGATTACTTTTTAATAGAAGGACTTAATAGAAAATGTTAATACTTACCAGTTAAAAATTTCACACAACTACGAGTGTTAATTTGTTAAAGTTGCGGTATTAAATAATAGACTGCCCCCTACAAAAATACTTTCTTAAGTCTTGTACAAACGTCCACGTTTTTTTAATTTTTAAATAAAAAAATAAAAGTAAGTAACTAAAAACAAATCTTTTCAGGGGCAATTTCTGCTGGTGTACGTTCATGTGGAATGGAGGTCGCTGAAATCAGTCTTGAACAGAATGAAATTCAGCTAAAAGAACCTGGGTCCTTTATAACATCCGGTACTGGATCTGTTAAGAGTGCAGATTCCGACTATCCTGTGCCTGGAACTTCGAAGACCTCTTCTGTGATGAGTAAAGGTGTAAATGAGGGGCCACTAAAGAACCAAAAACATAAGAAAAAATTACCAGAAACTGAAGAAACCAAAAACCTTACTACGCAAGAACTTCAACGTTTAGTTCTTTTGGAACAGTTGCAAGTCTTTAGGCTTGCAAAGGAACTGCTATTACAGAAAAAACAGCAAAAGGATATGGAACAGGTCAACCCTAATACTCAAGGAGATGCGACTGATGCAATACTGCTTAACATTCCGGACAATGAAAACATCGATGAAAACTTCCCTATTTTTATAAATTTATAGAACTGATATTAAATACTCATTAATTTAACTGGGTTTTTTATTTAACTGAAATATAGTAAGTACTATGCTACAGTTTATGAATGAAGAACATTCTATACTTGATAAAAAGATATATGTAATACAGTCTAAATGCAAACAGCATCTTACTTAGTATTAACCGTGAATTATTCTTGCTATTGCATCTCTTCTCAGTTGTCCTCTCTGACGCACAACTGCCTCACCATAATCTACATTGATCTGTAAATCATCACCATTATTGTTGGCATCTTCAAAAATTTCAAAATCTTCATCGTTGAGGTGTTTTGCAATATTATGCAAAATAAAGCAGCTTAATACAAGAGACGGAACTTTTCCTGTATTTACTCGAATTTTGTTTTGCAATATAGGAAAGCGCTGTTTAACTTGGCCAAAACACCTTTCTATTATAACACGTTCTCGAGTAAAACATCTATTATATGTAATTTGCTCAGGAGTGACAGGGTCTCTGTATGGAGTCATAAGCCACGGGGTAAGTCCATAACCTGAATCTCCAAGAAGAAGTGCACTAGCTGTATTCCACCGCATGATATTAAAAATGGCAGAATTTCTCCATATGCGTGAGTCATGAACGGCTCCTGGCCAAGACGCATCGACACTTGTAAACTCCTCTCGGACGTTGCACGTTGCCTGAACGTTTAGACTGCAGAACCCCTTTCTGTTGACATACTCATCTCCGTGTACAGCCGGTTTAATGATAGGAATGTGAGTGCAGTCTATCGCACCGATAGCAGAAGGAAAATTATACTTTTCTTGCCATTTATGTTTCTCTTGCTCTAACGCTTCAGTAGTTGACGGAAACTGTATCCATATATTTGATTTTCGTATTATAGCATCTATTACTGATGAAACTGTTAATGATACCGTTGATTGGTGCACCCCAATGTCCTCACCTACGCCACTTTGAAATCCCGGGTCGCCGACATAACGAAGAAAAATTCTCATCTTCTCAGTGGTCGTTAGAGCACCACCTCTGTTTTCAAACTCATCTCCCAGGAAATGTTGAGCAAGCCATTCTACGTTATTTCTGTTAAATCGATACAAAATTCGATAGTCGGTATCCCGAGAGTCTCTTCGAACCTTATAATACTTTCTTGCACGAGCAATAGGCATAAATTCGGCCATTATTTCCGAAAGCACAGTTATTACTGATGCTGAGCTTCCTACCAAGGTACCTTAAATTATTGTGAGTAGTTGCTTCATTTGTGTAGCATATACTTACTTTTATTCATACCGAAACTTAAGTAGGCACTCAGTGTTAAGTAGATACTTACAAAACTAGCAGGTGCTCCATTGCTAAGCATCTCCTCTACGATTTTATTAATACCAAATGAAGAACCCACTCCAAAATTTGAAGTAAAAAGTATGTGCTTAATTTTATTAATACCACCTAATGTCACGGCCGATATCAATAAAGAAAATATTTCTGAAGAAATTGTTACCTGTGAAATCATAGATGACATACAGTTATGCCATTCTTATTCAATTCAGGAAGAGACAATATTACCTGGAAGTAATACATCAGATTGTGTCGAAACTGAAATTCCAATTACTGGTAAGTAATACCTATAGTAGGATCGTATACGATGCAAAGTAGAGCAAAAAATTGTCGGCCTTTTATCAAAGGAAAATCGTGTCATCATTTTTAGGAGGCGTAAGATAAACCGTTTCAAATTTAAAATGAAATTGAATGTAAAATCTGAAATACCGCCGCATACGCACTGTGTTCTGATACTAGCTCTAGTCGGCCAGGTGCATCGAGTGTACGAAGTGGTCGGTTATACGTCAAATACTAACCTGGCGAGCTTGATCGTAGAGCAGGGAACAATAAACAGTGGCGCGTACAGAGGTGAAATGTAGTACATATGTGGAATTTAAATAACGAATTGGATTTATAATAAATTACATTTAAAACAAATAGTTTATGAGAATAAAGGGATTTTTGTAGGAACAGGGTTCCAGACGTGAACTGATCTCTTCATCGCACCCCATTACGATTCTTTTTTTTATAAGGAGAACGAAGTTTCAAAGCAAAAACCTTGTATAACAGATATACTATAAATATTTACAGAATGAAAACAAAATATAAATCCTATGATATGATTCTATCAAATGAAAACACTAACAACAATTCTCTACCAATCTCAACAAAATAAGTTATTTTTCTATCAAACAAGAAATGTTAACAAATTATAAACAAAATATAAATTCTATGATTTATGTACTGTACGCCAAACTGCATTTTTCTCATCTTCATTTAATATTAATTTCTTCTTTGCAC